>NW_018403543.1:2071846-2150058 GCF_002113885.1 Mizuhopecten yessoensis | reverse complement strand
CATCATCATCATCATCACCATCATCATCATCATCATCATCATCATCACCATCACCATCACCATCATCATCACCATCACCATCACCATCACCATCACCATCATCACCATCACCATCATCATCATCATCATCATCACCATCATCATCATCATTATTTTTACATTCCTTTATTGCTATTAAAGAAAACAACAGATACTGACATACACAAAATCTACACAGACATAGACAGGCAGAGAGATAGAGAGACAGACAAACACACAGACGGACAGACAGACAGACAGAAAGAAAGATAGAGATTTCAGACTTTCCGAGTAACAATGTTTAGGCAAGTTCAACTACTTTTATCCGTTTTCGCCATTCATTAGTAAACTTATTGAGATATTTTTCCCCTTTAACATAAGCAATATATTTCTGAACATTGTAATATTCTTTAATTAGTTTGATTAAACACGATGACTTGAATAAATGTTGACGGAGTTCAATGAAACTTTGTCCGGTAATTATTTGACGGTAACCTACAATTATTGCCCTTTGTCATTATATTATTATTTGTCCCTGTGATGTTGATTGACATTACACAAGAATAGATGTAAATTCATGTGGTACTCCTTTTTTTTCCATTCATGACGCATTTTTGCTACCAACAAGGTGCTATTAAAATTTTGTGCCTTATTTAATAAATCATTGATTTACGCTTTTACTTATTTCTTTTAACCAAGAACAGAAGACATACAGTTACCAAGATTGTTCCAAACAGACCCCTTGGGTCAAAATTGGAGTCACACCCATTTTTTTCAGTTCTCGTGTTAACAGGGTCCAACAATAATAAAATTACAAAAGGGAATAACTATGTAAGTTATAGTCAAATTGGTCCGGTATTCAAACTTATCCAAGATCTCATTGATACAAAGCTGCATACAAAGTTTCATGAAAATCGGTTCATATTTACTGAAGTTATTGTCTTCATAAGGAAACATTAATGGACGATGTAGCAAGGTCACTCGGACTGGCGAAAAGTATGAATTGGCCCCTGGATGACAGTCCTAATTTGAATCGGATGTCAGGTGACCGTTAAAGCTCATGGGCCTCTTGTTGGTAAAATATTTAAACAAGCATATCTGCTTTATTATCAATTGTTTAATATTGATAAATTAAATCCATCCAGAGTTTCTGGGTCTTCCATGCAGAAAAATTCTAGTAAAAGCCCAAGGAGTTCCGGATCATATAAAGCGACGTTCTGTAAGTCCGTGCTTAACGTCGGTGATGCTCGTTTCATCCTTAGTAACAACTCCATAGAAACGCCTTGGGTATTTATTTGAATCTACAAACATCGTCTGAAACGGTCTTTTATGATTTCGCGATACAGAAATAGAATTCGACAACAAATACCATTTGAAATTTCAAAGCAAATCGAATTTTTTTTTTAACTTCCGGTCTTTTTTAACGTAACTTAATAAACATTGAATTTCAGTTGTCAAAACTAATAAATTTTGTGGAAATTTTCGAAACAAACATACAAAAAAAATACATGACGCTTACAAAAACAAGACAAAATTAGGTTGAACAATATTTAGTACTTACTGAAATTCCGAATTTTGCGGGAAACTCCAACACCCATTTCCGGTTTGTACAAAACACAATAATTGAAGCGAGTTTTTATGCTACAAATGTCTCCGTTTTGAGGCGATATATAAAGATTAAACATTAAATCGATATGGTGAACCTCTCCCTTACCTTACAAAGGAATTTCTAAAACTGATTGCTATAACATCAATCTTGTGAACAGTACGATAGTACACTTACGGTAGTAAATGTATATATCATTCACTGTTTAAGTATTGCTTTGCAGATATTACGGTATGAAACGATGCAGGATGATAATTCTTGTAGAAAGTGTTTGGAGATAACAGGAATTCATACATTCATAAGTGTCAAGGATTTGCATTTCAATGTTATTTACCATAAGTACCAGTGTTTTGTTTTAGAACCTTATCATTTGATCTCAAGTTGAAGTAGCTGTCGAAATATGTGAAAAGCAATCTATTTTGAGTTAATTGACGCGAGGTTAAAAAGTATCCGGAACACTTGCACACATTTCACAGTCATAATCAGCGGGTTGCATTAGCAGTTGGAGGAACAATGTTGGTTTAGGTAACAATGTTGGTTTTGGTAATAATGTTGGTTTGGGTAACAATGTGGTGTTGAATGCAACAATGGCATGTAACAGTTTGAGCAATAGAACAAATAGAAACGGTTGTTGCTTAAACCACCCAGAGTCATGCATGCTTTGGGAAGTAAGATTATGATGGAGCGGCGTTCCTCACCGAAATATTGCTAGCCTGAATGCCACCATAAATTCGAGGAAAAATGGTGATGAATATATCGGTCGCTCGGATGTCATTATGCACAGAGTAGATTTTCACGATCTGCGGTAGAAACTAGGAAAGTATTATTGATACTAAAGCAAGCAACGGCTATAACTCAGAGTGTATGGTGGTTTTATGAAGCATTTTGGTTTAAATATATCGATTAAAGTTACAATAAATACAATTAGTCTGTAAAGTTTCTGGATTCTGCAGGCAATATACGTAGGCTTGGCACTTTTGAAGTATTAAGAGAAGCCAATTTTTTGCTGCATAACTCAGTTTTAGAGGTTGTTCTGTCGTTCTCAGTCATACTTTACATCTGTCAAGCAAGTTTGTCATTTTTAATGTTTAATTCAAGTAAAATGTAATGCTAATTTTCCTGATAAGGCATTTAAAGATTTTGAAAATTCTTAAAACGGTATTAGAATCGTACGCGTGCGGCTGATTTATACATGCTAAGTTGCATGCATAATAGTTGCTACTGTAGTATAAACGGGTTTTGTTATCCTGAAAACCTCTTTTACCATCACATCATTGTAACATAGAACATATTATTCAGACATTTTTATATGGTGACATTTATACCCCGTAATACAGAACAGTTATAATATTTTCTGCACAATAAAGGGAGAGATCAATGATGGAGTTAATATGGTTGCAGATACGCGTTTAAAATAGCACCTTTTAATAGGAAACTAACAGCATTTTAAAAGCACAAGCTGAGATGTGTAAATGAATTGTGTGTGTGTTCTTATTGAGAACAACCGTTAGCAGATAGCATTAATGATTATTAGACAAAAACGCTTATTTTGATGTTTTATTTTACGGAACCCAAATTAGTACACCTGATAATGTTTCGGTTTATCATCATCCGATCTTAAAACCCACAACCAAACGTCGTGTGGTGTAAAAATCCCTCACAAATCAAATGAAACATTTTGAAAATTCAATACGGTCAGTTGAAATTCAAAAACTCGTGTTGAAATGGGAGATATTGAGTGAAAGTTTCTTTATGAACAATAATGAATACTTCAATACGACATTTACTGTTTTCAGTAGGATAGGGAAAAGTCAACTGCATGCTCATGTTTGCTTACATTTATGATTTTGAAATTTTCTACAGTACAATATAAAAACCTGAACGTTTATGACGTATCTTCTTTAAATAAAATCGTTTTTACTATTCATTTACTCTATCGTAACTTTGCAGTATCGCATAAAACAGCCATATGTTCAAAGGTGTTATATACATAACATTTACAATTATTTCCCTTCTGTTGTGGGTGTAGATACTACAAGGTCAGCGAGCCCTTTGTGACTGTTGTTTTAATATAGCTTAATGACTGAGTAAGTTTATTACATGAAGATCGTCCTCTTCACCAACACATGTTCCAGCAGTATTCTAAACAAACCTGCGATTGTCTTTAGTAGACTTGAATCCGATTAGAAAAGGGACGAGTCTTACAAACAACAGACAAAGCTGCGTGTATTTGAATGACATTAATCGGTAATGGAGTATGCTTAGGAAGACGTGGCGAAAACGGATAAAAGACTTCACGAGCACTCGGGAACAGCTGTAAAACGGCAAATATCGTAAATACCGGTAACACAGTGGCGGTAGCTTATCACTGCGAGCAGAGCTAGATCACGCCTTCCAAGGACACATCCTTGTTATCGAAGAATCGTACGGGGACGACAAACAGCGTTATGCGGGTTTAAAATGGTTATTATATGAGATGCTGTTTACTATATATTGTCAATTATCGAAAATTTAATTTCTCCCAATAACAATCTGAAACGTGCTATATATCACTTTTTATGCTTGATTTGTGACACTGTATGCAAACTTCTCATATGAATAACGGAAGCAAATCTGCAAGAACAATTTCAGTTCGAGCATTGGATTTCACGAACGTGCTGGAGGAGTGTAGTCATACACGTGGTATTGGGAAATGTATTGCTCACAATAAACACAGTTTAAACGTGAGTTAATAGAAAAGCAAAAAACAGTATTAACTGTTGAATATTTTCAACTGGAATAAATTTAAGCCGTTTTGTTTGGATTTGTTCTTATTTCATATATTTACATGTAGCTGTAACATTGAGAAAAAAGCGCTGGTTCCTGTAGAAGGGTTTGTGCTTGTTCCAGTATTTGCTGATCAGGCCATTAAAATTGCAGTACACACAACACCTATAAATTAATAGTTTTGTAGTTTGTTCGACTTCTGAAATTGGACCCTATGAATCTGCCAACTGTAACCCATTTCATCTTCCCCAAAAACAAAAAACAAAATGGAAAGGAGAAGGTCACCAATTGCATTTTAGTGCAACCTACTTTGAATTTGGTTTACATGTTATCATCATTATTATTTGGAGTTCAAACAACAACATGTTTGAAAAATCATTAGCTTGTCTTTATACATAAAGTGAAGAGTTGTATTTATAAAGGTGTATATCAATAAACTAAATAATACGTGAAACAATGGGAATTGTATTATGTCTCCCTACAAATTGGACTGCCCATTTCTGTTGTTATTAGAAAATGATAACGAGGCTTTATAGTTTTTAAATAAATTATTTAACAGAATGCTGCAGTGTTTATTCCAAATTTTCTATAACATATTTTGCCAAGAAGAGCTTAATAATGTTCATTGTTAAGCCCTCACAGTTATTATCCTGCCTATGTGTACAGTAAATAACGTTTTGGTGAAATATTTGTCTGTGGTAATGTGCTCAGATTTCTATAGCGATATGTGAATTCAAGTATTTTCGTAAACAAAAAGGTATGTATGCATTGTTTCAATATCAATTCAAAATTAATAAGTTAGCTCCATGCATTGAGATAAATTGAAATTATATAATTTTGTAATTAAGGTGTTTGTCGGTCAGTAGTCTTCCTTTGATATAATATAATCGCTGTTAGCGATTCAAAAGTCAATGTTGCAATTCCGGCTCTATTTCAAACATTGTCCTGATAATTCGGCAGATCTGAAATTCAATCCAATATACTTTCTAGACATCTAACAAGAGACTGTGGGAAACAACACATAATATATAGCTTATTGACATCTAACTTGTCACTGTTGGGAATAACACAGGATATATACCTTATTGACATCTAACTAGGCACTGTGGGGAACAACACAGGATATATACCTTAATGACATCTTACTAGGCACTGTGGGGAACAACACAGAATATATAGCTTATTGACATCTAACTTGTCACTGTTAGGAATAACACAGGATATATAGCTTATTGACATCTAACTAGACACTGTGGGGAACAACACAGGATATATACCTTATTGACATCTAACTAGGCACTGTGGGAAACAACACAGAATATATACCTTATTGACATCTAACTAGACACTGTGGGGAACAACACAGGATATATACCTTATTGACATCTAACTAGACACTGTGGGGAACAACACAGAATATATACCTTATTGACATCTAACTAGACACTGTGGGGAACAACACAGAATATATACCTTATTGACATCTAACTAGACACTGTGGGGAACAACACAGAATATATACCTTATTGACATCTAACTAGACACTGTGGGGAACAACACAGAATATATACCTTATTGACATCTAACTAGACACTGTGGGGAACAACACAGAATATATACCTTATTGACATCTAACTAGACACTGTGGGGAACAACACAGAATATATACCTTATTGACATCTAACTAGACACTGTGGGGAACAACACAGAATATATACCTTATTGACATCTAACTAGACACTGTGGGGAACAACACAGAATATATACCTTATTGACATCTAACTAGACACTGTGGGGAACAACACAGAATATATACCTTATTGACATCTAACTAGACACTGTGGGGAACAACACAGAATATATACCTTATTGACATCTAACTAGACACTGTGGGGAACAACACAGAATATATACCTTATTGACATCTAACTAGACACTGTGGGGAACAACACAGAATATATACCTTATTGACATCTAACTAGACACTGTGGGGAACAACACAGAATATATACCTTATTGACATCTAACTAGACACTGTGGGGAACAACACAGAATATATACCTTATTGACATCTAACTAGACACTGTGGGGAACAACACAGAATATATACCTTATTGACATCTAACTAGACACTGTGGGGAACAACACAGAATATATACCTTATTGACATCTAACTAGACACTGTGGGGAACAACACAGAATATATACCTTATTGACATCTAACTAGACACTGTGGGGAACAACACAGAATATATACCTTATTGACATCTAACTAGACACTGTGGGGAACAACACAGAATATATACCTTATTGACATCTAACTAGACACTGTGGGGAACAACACAGAATATATACCTTATTGACATCTAACTAGACACTGTGGGGAACAACACAGAATATATACCTTATTGACATCTAACTAGACACTGTGGGGAACAACACAGAATATATACCTTATTGACATCTAACTAGACACTGTGGGGAACAACACAGAATATATACCTTATTGACATCTAACTAGACACTGTGGGGAACAACACAGAATATATACCTTATTGACATCTAACTAGACACTGTGGGGAACAACACAGAATATATACCTTATTGACATCTAACTAGACACTGTGGGGAACAACACAGAATATATACCTTATTGACATCTAACTAGACACTGTGGGGAACAACACAGAATATATACCTTATTGACATCTAACTAGACACTGTGGGGAACAACACAGAATATATACCTTATTGACATCTAACTAGACACTGTGGGGAACAACACAGAATATATACCTTATTGACATCTAACTAGACACTGTGGGGAACAACACAGAATATATACCTTATTGACATCTAACTAGACACTGTGGGGAACAACACAGAATATATACCTTATTGACATCTAACTAGACACTGTGGGGAACAACACAGAATATATACCTTATTGACATCTAACTAGACACTGTGGGGAACAACACAGAATATATACCTTATTGACATCTAACTAGACACTGTGGGGAACAACACAGAATATATACCTTATTGACATCTAACTAGACACTGTGGGGAACAACACAGAATATATACCTTATTGACATCTAACTAGACACTGTGGGGAACAACACAGAATATATACCTTATTGACATCTAACTAGACACTGTGGGGAACAACACAGAATATATACCTTATTGACATCTAACTAGACACTGTGGGGAACAACACAGAATATATACCTTATTGACATCTAACTAGACACTGTGGGGAACAACACAGAATATATACCTTATTGACATCTAACTAGACACTGTGGGGAACAACACAGAATATATACCTTATTGACATCTAACTAGACACTGTGGGGAACAACACAGAATATATACCTTATTGACATCTAACTAGACACTGTGGGGAACAACACAGAATATATACCTTATTGACATCTAACTAGACACTGTGGGGAACAACACAGAATATATACCTTATTGACATCTAACTAGACACTGTGGGGAACAACACAGAATATATACCTTATTGACATCTAACTAGACACTGTGGGGAACAACACAGAATATATACCTTATTGACATCTAACTAGACACTGTGGGGAACAACACAGAATATATACCTTATTGACATCTAACTAGACACTGTGGGGAACAACACAGAATATATACCTTATTGACATCTAACTAGACACTGTGGGGAACAACACAGAATATATACCTTATTGACATCTAACTAGACACTGTGGGGAACAACACAGAATATATACCTTATTGACATCTAACTAGACACTGTGGGGAACAACACAGAATATATACCTTATTGACATCTAACTAGACACTGTGGGGAACAACACAGAATATATACCTTATTGACATCTAACTAGACACTGTGGGGAACAACACAGAATATATACCTTATTGACATCTAACTAGACACTGTGGGGAACAACACAGAATATATACCTTATTGACATCTAACTAGACACTGTGGGGAACAACACAGAATATATACCTTATTGACATCTAACTAGACACTGTGGGGAACAACACAGAATATATACCTTATTGACATCTAACTAGACACTGTGGGGAACAACACAGAATATATACCTTATTGACATCTAACTAGACACTGTGGGGAACAACACAGAATATATACCTTATTGACATCTAACTAGACACTGTGGGGAACAACACAGAATATATACCTTATTGACATCTAACTAGACACTGTGGGGAACAACACAGAATATATACCTTATTGACATCTAACTAGACACTGTGGGGAACAACACAGAATATATACCTTATTGACATCTAACTAGACACTGTGGGGAACAACACAGAATATATACCTTATTGACATCTAACTAGACACTGTGGGGAACAACACAGAATATATACCTTATTGACATCTAACTAGACACTGTGGGGAACAACACAGAATATATACCTTATTGACATCTAACTAGACACTGTGGGGAACAACACAGAATATATACCTTATTGACATCTAACTAGACACTGTGGGGAACAACACAGAATATATACCTTATTGACATCTAACTAGACACTGTGGGGAACAACACAGAATATATACCTTATTGACATCTAACTAGACACTGTGGGGAACAACACAGAATATATACCTTATTGACATCTAACTAGACACTGTGGGGAACAACACAGAATATATACCTTATTGACATCTAACTAGACACTGTGGGGAACAACACAGAATATATACCTTATTGACATCTAACTAGACACTGTGGGGAACAACACAGAATATATACCTTATTGACATCTAACTAGACACTGTGGGGAACAACACAGAATATATACCTTATTGACATCTAACTAGACACTGTGGGGAACAACACAGAATATATACCTTATTGACATCTAACTAGACACTGTGGGGAACAACACAGAATATATACCTTATTGACATCTAACTAGACACTGTGGGGAACAACACAGAATATATACCTTATTGACATCTAACTAGACACTGTGGGGAACAACACAGAATATATACCTTATTGACATCTAACTAGACACTGTGGGGAACAACACAGAATATATACCTTATTGACATCTAACTAGACACTGTGGGGAACAACACAGAATATATACCTTATTGACATCTAACTAGACACTGTGGGGAACAACACAGAATATATACCTTATTGACATCTAACTAGACACTGTGGGGAACAACACAGAATATATACCTTATTGACATCTAACTAGACACTGTGGGGAACAACACAGAATATATACCTTATTGACATCTAACTAGACACTGTGGGGAACAACACAGAATATATACCTTATTGACATCTAACTAGACACTGTGGGGAACAACACAGAATATATACCTTATTGACATCTAACTAGACACTGTGGGGAACAACACAGAATATATACCTTATTGACATCTAACTAGACACTGTGGGGAACAACACAGAATATATACCTTATTGACATCTAACTAGACACTGTGGGGAACAACACAGAATATATACCTTATTGACATCTAACTAGACACTGTGGGGAACAACACGGAATATATAGCTTATTGACATCTAACTAGACACTGTGGGGAACAACACAGGATATATACCTTATTGACATCTAACTAGACACTGGATGAACAACACTTTATATACATGTTATCAACATAATATTGACCCTATTGGAAATAACACAGAATGGACAGAACAACATGCGTGTCGTTTCCCAAACCTTCTCTTGTTGTGTCAGCATTTAATCTAGCCCAACATCGACGTCGTTGGGATAAATGCAATCAGAATATGCCCATGGGATTGAGCTTTCTATCAAATAATCATATTTTTTCTGAAATGTACCCTTGTCACACCAACCGTATTTCCCAGTTGCCTTGTCCTCTTTCGGAGACTTCACGACCATGTCTGGAACTACAAGGACTATACAGAAATATTGTCGATTTTATATAAATCTTTATATGAACATAAACATTATGTTATTTGTATTTTGAAGCACACGTACAAATATAACGTATAGTCGTCTGGCGGATGACCGTGTAATGCACGTGTGACAGCCTTGATGGCGTGCTGCAACGGCCTGGAGCTCAAGGTTATCTTCAGAACAATTTTTATGACAAGATGAAGACCGATAAGTATTCAACAGACGATAATGGCGTGCAAGTCTAGCGCGGTTTTATTGAACTTTTGCGTCCAGTACTTTCCATTTCACTTACATATTCTATCTCCTGGACGTACTCTGACGTTAGGAGTAGCCCTGTCACAGTCCCATCCGATCCATAGGGTTGTGTGTGAAGCTAGGGCAATAACATTCAGAGCGAGGCTCGATGTATATTTTTATAATCTGTATAGGATTATACGATATTTGTTTGATAATTTTGGATGATTGACGATTTTGAGAAAAATGACATGTTCTTTCACGCTAGAAATCTTCTAAATCCACTGCATGCGGGATTTTTTGCAGCGCTTGTGAACCCGTTATCGACTGTCTTGATTTGGATTGAAAATAAACAGAATATAAAACAGAGAGTAATGTTATGTGATTCTTCAAACGTCGGCATAACTTTGTCCCGTTTATTGAACGTGCGATGATTTCGAGATTCCTACACGTGTGAAGAGAACGCTGGTGAATAGAAATTCTCGTTAACACAATTAGTTGACGCTCTATAAAATATTTTCAAAAATAACAACGATTTCACAAAGAAGTGGAGTTGGTATCAGTTGACGACCGGAAATACATTAAAGATATTTCATATTCAATGAAAAATGCACGCACTGTAATCGAAATATTGGAAATAAATCTTGTTGATGATATCAAAATGAACCATTCCCATGTTTTTTAATTTCAAGAAGAAACCTCGTTTTGATTTGTATTAAGTAGCTGAGTACATAAAGCCAACATCACTCTGCTCTAACAGACCCTCGACCGTTTTTCTTTACCAAACGTGCGTTGCGTTTCCGTTGCGTTTGGGTTGCGATTGCGTTGCGTTTAAACGGACATGGTCTGTACCATTATGCAAGCACCACCTTTTAATAAGCTTGCTACTACGAGCAGTAGTTTGGAGCTCGATTTCAGCAGGAATCATAAAAAATAAACTTTTTCTATTGCAGGCTGAGTATAGCATTATAGTCTTCTGGTCTTCTCTGTGTCAATTTAACAACAAACTCGTCACCATACATCGTGGTGAACAGTTTCCTCCCTATCTTTGTAGCTATAGCTGTCAACCCGTCTTTGCTTCTTGCTTTTCAATGACTGCAGGCCAAGCCACATTGGACTGGTCATCTAATATTGTTTCAACGTACGTTAGACACGTATAGTCTTGTAACGTTTTAAATTCTTATTGCGTGAGAGTCAGGCCTACTGCTGTAGTATCTATATATTCGATGTTTTATTCTTCTTTTTTGTAAAAACTATGGGTAATCTCAACATATTGCGACGAGTTCTTCAGGTGCATTACTGTACCTTCACCACTTAAATTCGTGCATACCTATATGATGCGACGGGCGATCGTTTTTAGCGTTGCGCGTCAGGTAGACAAAATGATGCTAAAAATGTATCTTTACTGGGTGCATTTTATGATACATGTTCAAATGTGCCTATTTCTACGTTTTCCATTTTATAGCACATTTTGTTCGGATTTTTTTTTTGTATTTTCTTTGTACTTACATGGTACTATTATAATTCTAGAGGGAAATCGAATAGAGCTTTCCACTTTTAAAATATAAAAAGCTTATCTTTGATTGGTTAATACAAATGTCATTTGCACCGGTCCCCTATAGATCGCTGAAAGATCTTCATACGGTATTAGTTATAAACTTTGTTAAAATCTAATTGACCACATACGTATGATAGTGTCTACGCTATATGGATTTTAAACTCAAGTCGATGGAATTGAAATACGACTTACACATGTGTACTTATAATACAGTTGTTAAACTACAATAATCATCTGGAAAACATAAGAGATTTCTCTCTAATCAGTGCAAAAGGTCATTACTGTGTGTGATAGGTCATTACTGTGTGTGAAAGGTCATTACTGTGTGTTAAAGGTCATTACTGTGTGTGAAAGGTCATTACTGTGTTTTAAAGTAATTTCTGCGAAACTTTATTATTGTCATGCACATGATTAAATTCTTCATTTCAATAGCACGATAAATTGTTATTTAAAGCGAGTAACAATGGCGCCTTAAATCTGATTGTATAATCTGAAAATAAACAAAGACATTGACAGTTTAACAAACGTCTGTTATTGCGTATGAATCCACATGTTACGACATCATTGCTTTATAATGGGGACACGGAGAAACCCCGACTGATCACGAAGCAATATTTCGTTTGTTCGTTCGCCGATTGTTTTAGGCGCCAGCCTTCTTGGAATGGACAACCTGTAATGATTTTCTGTAATAGAAGTTGAGTGAAACATGCCTTAATCAACGGCAGTCCGGGACACACACGTTCCCTAATCGAGTAGATCTGTCCCAATGGTTCACAAAAACAGGGTTGACCACCTCTCGCCTGCGGTACTGTTCGGGCTGATCTAATAAATAAACCGAACACGGATTTCGGAGAAGCGACGCGTAGCACTTTTGGAGACATTGTTAAATTGCTAATTTGAGGACCCGCGTCCTGTCTTTTTCACTTTTACGATTGTTCTGAAGTCGACAATTTAACGGAAAATGTGTTTTTTAAAGTTGGTAATTGAGTAATACATAGTTATTGTTGTTTCACCCTGATCGAAAATTGGTTCTGATGTGATGGAGAAAACGCGTAGAGGTTACTAAAAAACCACAGGACCAGGCAGCGAGCCAACAGTAGAAGTGCACCGTACAAAAGCATTACGTTTTCTTTGATAGGTTGTGTCTCCTATTTATCAAACTAGTTTCAAATTTTGATGAACATCTCAACGCTTTCAGAATTTCAAATTGAAGTCGAGTAATTCACCAGAGCGTAAAAAAAATAATATTTTGATGAAGCAGAATGCGATGTCCATGTAATCGTTTGCGGTTTCTGTAGCTCATCATATCAATGTTATGTGATAGGAATGAAATGTTTTCAGCCGAAGTTAAGCATGTTAGAATGAGTATATCTATATCAGGAAAAATGATCCTGATTTCATATTTGATAAATGCTTCGAATCGTGTTTTTACGCGTGGTTATGAAACAAGACACATTGTACTACTAGCTCACATCTTAACGTTGTGTGTTTTTTGCGACGAGGCTTTTGAAAGTCGCTTGGAGTTTAACGTCTTCGCATTAGCCATGTTCTTATGGAGACGGATGCCTTTGGAAACACAGCCGAAAAGAAAATAGATAAGAAAGCGAGAAAGAGAAATGTTAAAAAAGATAGGAAAATAAAGATAGTTCGAAACTCTTCGACCCTAACAGAGGAAGTTCGAGACACCTCTACCATGACTAATGAAATTCGAAACTCCTCTACCTTGCCGGATGAATTTTGAGACTCCTCTACCCTAAAAGATGAAGCTCGAGACTCCTCTTTCCTGACGGATGAAGTTCGAGACTCCTCTTCCATGAAAGATAAAGTTCGATACTATTCTTCTCTGACAGATTAAGTCTGAGTCTCCTCTACTCTGACAGATGTAGTTCGAGACTCGTCTACTCTGACATATGAAATTCGAGACTCCTCTACTACCATGACAGATGAAGGTCGAGACTCCTCTTCTCTGACAGATGAAGGTCAAGCCCTGATAGATGAAGGTCAAGACTCCTCTACTCTGACATATGAAGTTCGAGTTTTNCACACTGATCTCACACTCCAGTCGACTTTCTAATCTCACACGTATCTCACAATTCAGTCGACTTTCTAATCTCACAATCCAGTCGACTTTTTAATCTCACGCATATCTCACACTCCAGTCGACTTTCTAATCTCACACGTATCTCACAATTCAGTCGACTTTCTAATCTCACACTGATCTCACACTCCAGTCGACTTTCTAATCTCACAATCCAGTCGACTTTTTAATCTCACACATATCTCACATTCCAGTTGACTTTCTAATCTCACACGGATCTCACAATTCAGTCGACTTTCTAATCTCACACATATCTCACACTCCAGTCGACTTTCTATGAAGGTAAAGACTTCTCTACCTTATCAGATGAAGTTCGAGTCTCCTCTACTCTGACAGATGAAGGTAAAGACTCCTCTACCTTATCAGATGAAGTTCGAGTCTCCTCTACTATGACAGGTGAAGGTAAAGACTCCTCTACCTTACCAGATGAAGTTTGAGTCGCCTCTACTCTGACAGATGAAGGTAAAGACTTCTCTACCTTACCAGATGAATTTCGAGTCTTTACGCGCATTTATGATACGTGTACGTACATCCATAGAGTGCTATTAACTTACGTTAAGGTGGATATACTTGATTCTGCAACACTAACCTTTCTAACTGAAAACGATTTCCTTCACAAATGAATATGTCGTATATTTCGATGTGATCAAGTATTTCCTGGATCTCATGTTATTTTACGAAACCCTTTTATGTATAAATTTGATACGACTTTTCCGCCGCTGCTCTTCCCTCACGCCTCTTGTCATTGATTTGATCAACAGTTCATCGCTGTTCGGCAGGCTAGTTCATGTCAGATGGAATAAGAAATAGCTTGAACACATGCAAACAGAAATTGCACATAGATATATCTATGTCATTTTATATTATCCTGCTTCGTGGGCAAGATCAATACAATACATAACATGTTCTATAAGTGTTTACGCTGCAATTTGGTTTCCTTCCTCGTCTATTTGTTTCAAACGGGTCTATTTTTGGCCAATCCATTTTGACGACGCATTTTATCCCAAGAAGTGATCTTCATCGATTTGCCGTTTTCACCTTTGGTTTTGATAAGTTTCGTTCCGTTTCTGTTACCGTAAACCTTAATTGTATCTCCCGTGATTAACTGATCCGATCACACCTAATTCCTCCGCGTCGGCGACTGTTGATGCGCTATCTTGGTAAGTGGTGTGAAAGATATCACCCCTCTCCATCAAATGGCATTGTTTTCGTCCTAAAATGTCTAGCATGCTTCAGGCAGTTACCAGTTACGTAACGATGCACGAGCTAAAGGCCAGTCGGGGCATTGCGCGTACCGCGTACATACATGTATCATGCATGTTCATAAATTATTTTGGCCCAGGAGAAAGTTTTCAACGTCTTATCAAAGGTGACACTTCACAAACGAGGGTTACGCCGTGGAAAGTAGTTCCCAGGTATTGATCTGCGAAAGGGCTAAGAGTTATTAAGATGGAACACTCGAGAAGTTCTCTGAGGACAGAATGAAATAATGGCATGTTAAGACATCTTGGTCAGGTGATAAGACAACTTGATGTGCGCTAGATTTGACATTAATCAGGATTTAGAGGGAAGGGTATTAATTGTACGATTGGTCTAACCAGCTCACAAAGATATCGGTCGACTTTCTGATTTGATTCAAATATCACTCTCTAGGAAACTTTGTGATCTCACACAGATCTCACAATCCAGTCGAATTTCTACTCTCACACATGTCTCACACTCCAGTCGACTATCTAATCTCACACAGATCTCACACTCCAGTCGACTTTCTAATCTCACACAGATCTCACAATTCAGTCGACTTTCTAATCTTACACGGATTTCACAATCCAGTCGACTTTCTAATCTCACAATCCAGTCGACTTTCTAATCTCACCCAGATCTCACAATTCAGTCGCCTTTCTAATCTTACACGGATTTCACAATCCAGTCGACTTTCTAATCTCACACATATCTCACACTCCAGTTGACTTTCCAATCTCACACGGATCTCACAATTCAGTAGACTTTCTAATCTCACACGTATCTCAAAATTCAGTCGACTTTCTAATATCACAATCCAGTCGACTTTCTTATCTCACACGGATCTCACAATTCAGTAGACTTTCTAATCTCACACGTATCTCAAAATTCAGTCGACTTTCTAATCTCACACGGTTCTCACAATCCAGTCGACTTTCTAATTTCACACAGATCTCACAATCCAGTCGAATTTCTACTCTCACACATGTCTCACACTCCAGTCTACTTTCTAATCTCACACATATCTCACACTCCAGTTAACTTTCTAATCTCACACGGATCTCACCTCACACAGATCTCACACTCCAGTCGTCTTTCTAATCTCACACATATCTCACACTCCAGTCGACTTTCTTATCTCACACTGATCTCACACTCCAGTCGTCTTTCTTATCTCACACAGATCTCACACTCCAGTCGACTTTCTAATCTCACACATATCTCACACTCCAGTTGACTTTCTAATCTCACACGGATCTCACAATTCAGTCGACTTTCTAATCTCACACGGATCTCACACTCCAGTCGACTTTCTTATCTCACACAGATCTCACACTCCAGTCGTCTTTCTAATCTCACACATATCTCACACTCCAGTCGACTTTCTAATCTCACACGGATCTCACAATCCAGTCGACTTTCTAATCTCACACGGATCTCACACTCCAGTCGACTTTCTAATCTCACAGGATCTCACAGTTCAGTCGACTTTCTAATCTCACACGGATCTCACAATTCAGTCGACTTTCTAATCTCACAATCCAGTCGACTTTCTAATCTCACACATATCTCACACCCCAGTCGACTTTCTTATCTCACACAGATCTCACACTCCAGTCGTCTTTCTAATCTCACACGGATCTCCCAATTCAGTCGACTTTCTAATCTCACACGTATCTCACAATTCAGCCGACTTTCTAATCTCACACATATCTCACACCCCAGTCGACTTTCTAATCTCACACAGACCTTACAATCCAGTCGACTTTCATGTTTGATACTTCAATACAATCAGAACTTTGCTAACTGGCCACTGTTGTTAACCTGCTTATCGGTTGTCGAGTCCAGAGTTCATAATAATTATACGATAAATTATGATCGACTCGAACGTAGATCAAATATACTTAAAATCTCGACAAATAATACATTACACTGACTTAAACGTCGATTTACGATACGTACATGTATCACCGACTCTAAGCAAGACTGGTGATACGTATCACCGACTCTAACGTAGAATGATGATACGTATCACTGACTCTTACCAAGACTGATGATACGTATCACTGACGCTAACCTAGACTGATGATACGTATCACTGACTCTAACCTACACTGATGATACGTATCACTGACTCTAACCCAGAATGATGATACGTATCACTGACTCTAAAATAGACTGATGATACGTATCACTGACTCTAACGTAGACTGATGATACGTATCACTGACTCTAACGTAGACTGATGATACGTATCACTGACTCTAACGTAGACTGATGATACGTATCACTGACTCTAACGTAGACTGATGATACGTATCACTGACTCTAACGTAGACTGATGATACGTATCACTGACTCTAACGTAGACTGATGATACGTATCACTGACTCTAACGTAGACTGATGATACGCATCACTGGCTATAACGTAGACTGATGATACGTATCACTGACTCTTACCAAGACTGATGATACGCATCACTGACGCTAACCTACACTGATGATACGTATCACTGACTCTAACCTAGACTGATGATACGTATCACTGACGCTAACCTACACTGATGATACATATCACTGACGCTAACCTACACTGATGATACGTATCACTGACGCTAACCTAGACTGATGATACGTATCACTGACTCTAACGTAGACTGATGATACGCATCACTGGCTATAACGTAGACTGATGATACGTATCACTGACTCTAATCTACACTGATGATCCGTATCACTGACTCTAAACTACACTGATGATACGTATCACCGACTCTAACCTAGACTGATGATACGCATCACTGACTCTTACCAAGACTGATGATACGTATCACTGACTCTAACGTAGACTGATGATACGTATCACTGACTCTTACCAAGACTGATGATACGTATCACTGACGCTAACGTAGACTGATGATACGTATCACCGACTCTAATCTACACTGATGATACATATCACTGACTCTTACCAAGACTGATGATACGTATCGCCGACTCTAATCTACACTGATGATACGTATCACTGACGCTAACCTAGACTGATGATGCGTATCACCGACTCTAACCTAGACTGATGATACGTATCACTGACTCTAATCTACACTGATGATACATATCACCGACTCTAATCTACACTGATGATACGTATCACTGACTCTAACCTACACTGATGATACGTATCACCGACTCTAACCTACACTGATGATACGTATCACCGACTCTAATCTACACTGATGATACGTATTACTGACGCTAACCTACACTGATAATATATATGTATGAATGATGGAAATGACACTGAAGATTACCAGTGGTAGGTGTATTTTGTAGATATACGTCCGTATACTCTGTTGTTATGTTTAGAGAGTTTTAGCCTAAATCTCATATTATTGATAAGAAATAGTTCTCTAATGGACATTTGAAAACTGTTCAAAAATCCATTGTAAAAGTTTGAATTGATAGAGTTTGTGCTCACGTGCGCGTAGATATATGGAATTTTCCCCATACATCACCAACCAGACATATCGGTCACCCATCCCCGGGGCAATTGTCGTGTCCCGAACATGTAAATCCGCGCTAACGACACCGACTGTTAGGATTTGACATACGACAAACGTCCGCTACCGAGTCCGGAGTCGCTATTACTCGTACATATTGTTAGTGAATCTATAGGCCGTACAACACACGCACTCAGCTGTTTGTATATAATGCCAGTTCGGCTTGGTGAAAAATGGATTTTAGACACAAAATCCCTTTTTGTCTTTGCATAACAACCGGTCATTACGTGCATTGAAGAAGATGAAATATGGCGCGGAGTCGACTTAATGTACAATGAATGCATCACCACTACAAGAACCTTGTTGTACGGGGGCCGCCCAGACAAATACCTCTCTCGCATAGCCCCGACATCTCTAGTGCTTTGTCAATCCAAGCTGTCATTGTAGCGCTTTCAATTGTTAAACTTTCTGTAAACTTCGATAGCTCGTAAAACAAACGTGTGAGCTCTAAGTTGGCAGATAACTTGTGACTTTTTGACCCATTATACAAAAAGTTTCTCTAGCGTTATCGGAATACCATATCGCTCGTCCCGTAAAAACGGCTTACACCTAGCGATACAAACATTTCGTAGATTTATAAAACGATAATGGGTTTGTGAACGTATGGTTGATTTTTGATAGTCATACTTGGTTACGACACCACGCGGCCTGTAACACTCAGTAAACACCCACGAACAACTAACCCTTTCACTAAGTGTATAAATTGTTCATGACTGTCGCACGTGCTCCTTGTTAAGCATTGGGACGGTATATGTTCTAATACTAAAATTTCCCCTGCATTCGCTATCAGTACCATTTGAAAGGTAGGAGTGATATGAAATATACTGGCGGCATGTTCAGGATGATTTTTTTCGGTAATCACATAGGTACATATACCGGATATACGTTTTTATGTGAATATAATCCTATAAAAGCGAACATGCTTAGAAGATTTCGATTTTACGTAACATAATTACAAGTCTCTACTTCCGGAATAATTAGTCGATCGATCCTGTTTCCTGTATAAACTCGATCAATTGAATCCCCTCATAAGGTTTCCGATGTTTCAATTTTAATATTCATGAAAATTTGCAGACGGAATAATTCGTTGGTCTCGTATGAACAAGAGGGAAATCCAAATAACATTCTAGTATATAAAGAAACGTACAAGCTCAAAACGTTTTTCTGAAGCATTTAAAAAATATATATATACGAAATATATATGAATATACTGTAATCAGTGCAAATAAGGTAAGTGTATGAATAAAATAGGGAGGAGGAATGGATTAATTTTGTTTTAATTGTGATGTTTAGTACGAGTATTGCCTCGATATCGGCTGGATAACGTCTCGCGTGACGTGCCTGTAGTACCGTTACAAGTCACGGGCCAGCCCCAGCCATATACACAATTAGACATGTTCTGCCAAACTCACATGTATATAGATAGACCCTACCACGTCTAGCTGTCAATTTCAAGATAATGATCAAGTTGATTGACAGGCTGGCAAGTAATTGAATAGTTTTAATAATTCCCAGAATATCAGCCCATGTTTAAGAAACCTGCAGACAAAATTGATGGCGGCACGGTAGCCATTGATTGCCGGCATAATACAATATGGCAGCTCTCTGGGGGTACCGTACTCCACTCCATCGCTTGTCACAGGTGGAACAGTATTGTTTTAACTTCTGAGAATCAGTACAGATCTCTTTCATATATTGTGATAAACGAGTGATTTGTCCTTATGTGGATGAAATGCTAAGCGATCATTGTCTTCCAAGTAGAATGTAACGAATGGAATGTCTTTTTCGTGTCTTCCTTAGTGTCCGTATGCCTTTGATAAGCAAGGTGACCGATCTCAAGAAGCTGGACCAGCTTACATCGACGTCGACACTACATATATTCTAATTGCTTAAATTAGGCTGTTCTTTTGCGCGCGCTAATATCTGTCACGTGATGCCTTAATGTCTTGTCATTTCTGACCCTGAAGGCAGTTGTCCTATTTTGTCTATTTTACCTGTATTTATTTGGGAAGGATTTTTTTTATTTATTTTCAGTCGCCATTCGTTTGACGTCATACTTTATGCCATATGTTTATTTCAATCAATCAAATTCACCAATCTGTCGGGCATCTCTCGTCAACACATGAAATCAGCATAATTGATAGATTTACAAACACAATTTCAAGTCACCTCCGCGTTCAGCAGGACATTCTGACCATGGGCTTCACAGGTTTAAAGAACGTGTAGATCTAGAGGTGAACTAGATTGTTTGTTTGTCTGCTAACAAATCTTAATATGCATACCAAATTAATTGCGGGTACCCTCATTTGACAAATGAAACTAGTCCCGACTCGCTTGTTTACCGGTACATTTGTGAGGGAGGTTTTCGGAAGAGCGTTGGTCTGTTGGGAAATAATACAAGCGCGCGTATGATCTATCGTCCATGGTTATTAACCAATGAAAAGTGTCGTTACACCCCAAAATGGTAGAATACCATATATATTTCCTATTGTCTTAAGACAATCAATTAGAACAGGTTACTACATGTACCATATGCTTTGAAAGACGAATGCTTTATATAATACTGACAGCCCTTCCATTGACTTAAAGGCCGTGGTGCCATTGTTTAGCATAGCCTACTACATCAATTTTATGGATACACATGCATGTGTTACAGTCTTTAGTACCATTGCTTTAACTACTGACGATTTGGATTGGTTGGTTTGTGCTCTTTTAAGGAGTATGTTTTAAGGTTAATGTTTTGATGTTTGAGGAAAACCAGAGTACCCGTAGTAAAAACACGGACCTGCAACTAGTACAGGACTGTACCTAACGACGGCTGTGTTACCAATGCCCTAACTGCTGACGAGAGCTGAACAGATCAGAACGAATGGCGTTTTAATGAAACAGTATACACTATCAATCACTATGAAGTAAGTTTTTGCTATATTTCTTGGCAGGGTTGGCACGCGATCTTAATGGTGTCGTTTATCGTGTTGAGGAATGCCTATTATATACATATTTCTTATCTCCAGAACTACACTGTAAAAGAGAACATAAAGAAAGAAAAAAACACCTTTTAAAGTGTAATAGAAAGTAAAAGTGAAGAAAAACAGACTTCTGTTATATATGGCGGTCTATTCCAAAAGGAGGCCTATTGGCTGCTTTATTGTCTATAGAGGGCGCTGTTTGTCGTTCAGTCAGCCTGGAAACTAACCTTTATAACGGGTGATAGAATGCAGACCAAACATAGAAATCGACATTGTATGTAAATGTTAGGTGATTAATGGCAATGTACCACACGATGTCCACGTAAATGACTTTGTTCTGCATGTAAACAATTTACCATTTTTGTGTGGAAGACAATGAATATAATGCAATCCAGTACATCATCAGTACAAAGTTGAACTCGTCCACCTTTCAAGTCGACTAGAGTTAAAGTACAGAACATATTCGAGCATGCAACTGTCAGTCGACGTTCATTAGCTCTAGCACTTCATCGTTCATTGGGTAATGATACATGAACTCATGCGGTCGTTCGGGTTGAAGACAGACCCAGTGGGGCCGGGGCGTGCTCTGTGATGAATGCCGTGTTTTGACAGAGTTTCTAGATATCGGGATGTGGTCTTGCTCAAATAGCTGCTGATCCTAATTTGATGTACATGTACCATAAGATAGATGGACGATTACGAGAAATTTTCATATATAAATCAATGATGAAATAGCCGAAAATGAGGAGATCATACATACAGCGTTCGATAAACCTATTTCTCATCTTGTGCCTCGAAATCTGGTATTCATGAATGCATGAATTTATGTATGATATCATTTTTACGAGGTACAGATATGTCGTACTTAGTCACTAGCGGGGCAAACATCAAGGACTATTGAAGGTTCCGTAAAATTTGTTTAAAAGCTAGATACGTCGGTTAATTCAGTGGTGTGATATTCCTTCATAACTATAGCGGTAAAGTTGGCTGTGTCACGAAGTGTCGGAAGTCAAAGGGACATTACTCTAGTCCCTATTTCTGTGAAGATCGTCCCTTATTGAGTTCACAGGCTGAGACAACCTCTAATATTTTATGAACTGTGGACAATGCGCACTTGTACACTTTTTTAAAAACTTGCATGCATACTTTAATAAGAGATAACACCTCTGATTATGCAACATTGTTCCGTTGTTCGTTATTTGTTTGATAACCAGCCGACGAATTAAGTAATTTCAGACATTTATCCGTATACTGCGTTGTTAAGATACAAGTAGTACTGATCTTGGGTCTTAATCTAATCTTAGTGGGTTGTTGTTTATGACACAATTGAAATACGGCTGTAATATGAAAATATAAATAGTTTCCATGCTTTAAATAAAGATTACGTTAAGTCAGGTCAGGAGTATTGGGCATACCAAATACAAGTTTTATTGTATACACGAACCCACTGACCTCATTCGAACACTTACTCTGTCTAGTTTAGGTAGGCAACGGCACTTAGGTAACTTCACAAAAAACGAACATTTGAATACATTGAAGCATTGTTAGTTTGAAATATTCTCACTGGATACAGCAAGATGGCAATGCTATTGTTACGGTTCCAGAGCGGTACTGGACAATTACATGGCCAAATGCTGGATCACAGAAATCGCTCACACGCCAATTGTTTATGCAGGGTTCCATCTAGATCTATCCTATACGTCAAAATAAACGTGCCGATATAGCTGGCCGCATTGAGTATTTATGGAGGTGAAGATCAACTACTGGAACAACGGGACAACAACGTCTGGGCCAGTCTTATAGCTAGTTATACTCCTAACAATATTATCATCGATCTCCGTAAGTAGTCAAGACAGAATCATATACCTACATCACAGACCTATCATAGATATCTACTAATCCCGTCGATAAAAATAAAATAAAAATAATAAATAAAGTAAAAATTTCGTTTTGTCTGATGTGATCGATAACGTTTTATAAAATATGTGCTGGTAATTTCGGCTTTAAGCAAAAATGATGGTAATGCCTGTTTGTATGGTACATTGATACGTAGTGTATGTGTTTATAGATTACACACTATAAGAAAAGCCATGTTTGTTGATAAGATACTTAGAAAAGTAAGTCATACGCATGTATAAGCTACGTATACAGTTATTGATCAGCTCAGCCTGTATATAAGTGAAGAGTGATTGGTAACCGTGTTTGTTTATAAGCTTCAGTGAGTGGTAACCCTGTTTAATTGAAAGTTGCAGTGAGTGGTAACCCTGTTTGTTTGAAACTGCAGTGATTGATTACCCTATTTGCTAATCAGCTGCAGTGATTGGCAACCTTGTTATTTTATAAGCTTCAGTGATTGGTTAAAAACTTCATTGATTGGTAACCCTGTTTGTTTATAAGCTTCAGTGATTGGTAACCCTGTTTGTTTATAAGCTTCAGTGATTGTTAACCTTGTTTGTTTATAAGCTTCAGTGATTGGTTACCCTGTTTGTTTGAAACTGCAGTGATTGATTACCCTATTTGCTAATTAGCTGCAGTGATTGGCAAACTTGTTATTTTATAAGCTTCAGTGATTGGTTACCATGTTTGTTTGAAACTGCAGTGATTGGTAACCCTGTTTGTTTATAAGCTTCAGTGATTGGAAACCTTGTTTGCTAATAAGCTGCATTGACCAATTGGTAGCAGTGCTGGTTTATATTGCACAGAATATAGTAATCCCTGTTTGGTAGCACTAGAACTCTCAGACTTCTCAAACTGCCAGTCTCGTTTTAGTGAGTTCTAAGATTAATCAATGAATGAACATATCAGACAAGGGAAGCATGCACCTGGTGAACCCGCAGACAGAATGACCTACTCGCACGATACACCAGGACTGTAACACTGTTTTATTACATCACTAATACAGTAGATAGCAGTCCTTAATTTAGTTAGGATCCAGTTCCATTCGCAGCGAATTTTACTGAAAGGATTATACATTCCGCGTAACCGTATTGATGTGTATGCTGTCGAAGCGAATAGCTGCTGATTGTTTTCTCAGATCACGATGAATGTATACATGTAGAACATCTCTGTGAATAATTTTGTTCTGATAGCATTATTTATGCATTTTACATACTAATAAGCTATCCAATAAGGGGGACGATTTTGATTTTCCGATACCGAACCTTCCTTTTCTTGATTATAACATCCCTGTTTCCGCAATCTACGGAGCTTACATGTCGCAGTTTATTTGGTATTGAAGTGATTGCTACGTGAGAGATGTCACGACTGCTAAGGGACAAAGATCTCCATGTAAAAGCCTTGCTTTGTTAATAGTTTGCCCTAATTTTATTGCTTTTGGGTTTAAATTAGGATTTTGTTGGTACCTCAGTATAATGTTTTCTTCAGATATTGTTGCAAATTAGATTAACTGTCTTTGGTTTAGTGACACCCGTCCAATACTTCCAAAAGAGCGATGGAAACCGTCATTATGTGGTATTACTGTCAAATACCAAAATTACGAAACTATCGCTGTATATTCGCCTTGCTCGCACAAAATGACAAGATAAGGGGAAATGTAAATCCGAAGGGTATGGCAAATGTCTGTCAGACTTATTAATCAACGCGAACCAATTTGAAATATACTTGACGAATTTGCTATTCTGATACAATTCCTAAGGATGATTCTAAATCAAACGAATTCTAACAAAATTAAGACATTTAAAGAAAAATTATCAGAACTCTTTAATTTGTTACACATACATGGTGGGCTGCTGTATGAATACGGTCAGGACTGCTAATATACGAAAAGAAAATCGTCAAAATATTTATAACCTTTGGAAATTAAAAAAAAAAGATAAAAGAAGAAAAGACAACGGAAAGCATGACAGAACAATGGACATGAGTTAAATACTCAGTTGGCAGTAACTAAAGTAGCCTTATCATCCTATTAAAGGACGAAATCCATTTTTATTCTGAATTATTTAAAAGAAGGCTTGTATGAGAACATTGATGTGGAAACCAAAGAATCAAAAAGAGATGACGTAATATACAAATCTGTAACAGAAGAAAGAGCTAAAAATGCAATAGAAAGTGCTAAAAAATGGGTCTCCTAAATTAAAACACAATCAAAGGACGAAATACACGAAATGGCATATAAGAAACCTAAAATAGATCCTTATTATTATTTATCAATAGGAATGAGGAAAGGAAGAATACAAAAGTTGGAGATCGCAAACGCTATTTAATAGAGCGTATATTATAAGCAAAATATTAAAAACCACTTCCAAAGATAATACGTTGTGTTGAGGGAAGATACATTTAAACGTGAGTAGACTGATACACGACACCATCAGTTATACAGAGCATTCAGAAAGGGTGATTATAACAATAGAAAATAGGTTGATGGAGTAGAATTTAGATGGTTTCATTTAGAAAATGGGTGAGCATATCATATTTTGAAGTTAATTTCTGCCTAAAAGATGAATGCAAACGACACATTTTATTACACGTATACATTATGTAACAGNTGGAAAACTATGTTGAAGCAAAATATATGTTAATAACTGGAAATGAAGATAAATTAAGAAATGTTGCTAAATTTGTATATTTAGCTTTTGAAGCAAGATCAAATTATATTATATCTGTGACATCACAAATTTAGTATTATTAAATCGGAAGTCAGTGCTATATATTAGTAAATTGTACGTTATAAGGTACTTTGCAGAAATTGTTTTTGATGTAAAAATTGTGTGAATATGGTTATTATGTACTGTGCAAATTGTACTATGGGCTAGTTGGCCTTGAAATACTTAATAAAATATCTTGAACTTGAACTTGAACATTATGTAACAGATACAGCTTGCCAACAAATTATTTCCCTGAACCATACAGCTGTTTCGACATTCTATGGCTCATTTGTGATGTTAGGGGCAAAGTAGACCAATTTGGATTTCTACTTTTTTGGTTGCTGGCATCACCGATTAGTCTTGGAAGGACGGCACAGTTATATTGTGCAGTATAATGCATATTGGTATACCGCAACAGTGTTATGTGTGTAATCAATGGGTGTGACGTTCATCATTCAAGAACAATTGCATATGCAATTAGAACGAATATAAATATAGTATTATCCTTACTTAGAAATGATAAAAGGGAAAACATATGATAAATGACATTTAAGTAGAGAAGCATTTGGTATTTTACCAAATACGAAAACGCATCAGAATCTAGCTTAAACTACAATAAAGCAACACGCACAGGTATAATTCGATGAGGGCACGAGGTCCCCATGTTTAATATGCTTTTATTGGACATAACAAAACGTCAAAACAAATACTTAGCATACATCTAAACGCGGGTCTAATTTTCAAAGGAAAACAGATATGGTTAAATCGCGAATACTTTTGATGGTATGAAATAAAAAAAGAAAACGCATGGAAAAAGGACGCCTGGATTGAAGAAGTGAATGCGATGATACGGAAAAAACAGATCAAACCAAAGAAAAAACTGTAGGAAATGACACTTCCGATGGATTAAAAATATTCAAAATTATTAAACATGAACTCAATAGTTATAGAACATAACACCCTTCCCTTACCATACTGTTATACTCGCTATTTCCCTGATGAAATATTTTAATGAATTTTGAAATATTGCCGTTGAATATATCATTCTCATTCCTCACACGGCTGTATTCAAACATATTGTTTGTTATATAATACGCTTTTTATTGGTTCCCGAAGCTGTAAATTTGCAATAGTAAAGAGTTTTTAGACATCTTTCTCTGTACGTTGCATTTATACAGTTTAGGATTGAATGGCATTTTAACAATTTCATGCGCCTATGAAAGCTTATTGGTGGGGCTCCATGGTAAATATGTATGTAACTGATTTGCGTTCATACCGGCATGAACATTGAACAAAATATAGATATTCCCTTATAAAAATATGAACGCAATTTCTTTTGTAATGCTTATAGAGGAATTAACAATTAATATATAAAACATGTTATAAACCAGGTTAGTGTAGGTTTTCGTTTTTTTTAGGTTTAAGCACCATCGATGAGCCCTAAGTGGACAAAATGACCATAAGGTGACGTAACACTGTATAGTTTGTGTGGTTTTCTACATTTGAATAAAAGGATGCACAATTATACAGTCATATAAATCCAGTATAACATTAAAAACATCCTCATTTGTGTGAAATATAGAATTGTTTGAATGAACCGGTGGAAGGGAAAAAAAGCAAGCAAAATTGTATTACGCAGAAGGTATAAACAATCATACGAAAGCTCTCCAAATATACACATAGTGGTCCTAATTTGGAGAAAACTGTTCCCCGTCATGTGGTATTACCCCATATACTGGTAGGTAAAATCTATAATCGTTCTTACCATTTATAGTGGATAAAACAGAATTCTAACAGAATAACAGGCTTCTATTTACTATGTACATCTAAGTAACACAATTACGCATTCTTGTAACTCTGGAACAAGATTCGATTAAGAAATGCTGTTAACGAGGTCAGAAAGTACATATGTACATAGTTTCTTTGCTTGATGTTTTTATCTGTTCAGTCCTTGTTCCTAGCAGTTTGAGTAAACTGGGAGTTCCATCTATAGAAAGCAGCGCTTACCGATCATCGTAGAATATAAACAAACGGGGCTCATTTTCTTTAACGATACAATCTAGGCTTACCAATCACAATGGCCAATAAATAAACTAATATGACACAACATAATTACAGCTCATTGACAAACGGTGCTACTTACTCTGAATTTAATCAACAAACAGCCCTTACCTACATTTGTACCACGTTAGGTCCTTAAACGGGTCTTATCTCACACTACAGGTACTTATTAAAATAGGCTTACCAATCAACTACCCATCACTGCTGCTATAAAGATGCTTACATCACACTGCGGTTAACGCGGAAACAGGGCTTACCAATCAATGAAGCTTATAAACAGGGCTTACCAATCAATGTAACTCAAGGTGTACAGGGTTAACTTGCCTCTTTAGCTTGTTAATTTATCTGCAGGGCTTACTGTTTTTCTGTGGCTTGTAACCTGAACAGGGTTTACCAACCATATACACACAGGGCTTACTAATCTCTGCAGCTTGTAAGCTTATCAACAGGGCTTACTTACCCCTGTAACTTGTAACCAACGTGCTTACCAATCAATACAGCTTATTAACAGGGCTTACCAATCAATGCAACTCATAGACAAACAGGGTTTACTAACCTCTGTAGCTTGTAAACTTATTAACAGGGCTTAGTTACCTCTAGCTTGTAACCAACCAGGCTTACCAATTAATACAGCTTATTAACAGGGCTTACCAATCAATGCAACTCATAGACAAACAGGGTTTACTAACCTCTGTAGCTTGTAAACTTATTAACAGGGCTTAGTTACCTCTAGCTTGTAACCAACCAGGCTTACCAATTAATACAGCTTATTAACAGGGCTTACCAATCAATGCAACTCATAGACAAACAGGGTTTACTAACCTCTGTAGCTTGTAAACTTATTAACAGGGCTTAGTTACCTCTAGCTTGTAACCAACGAGGCTTACCAATTAATACAGCTTATTAACAGGGCTTACCAATCAATGCAACTCATAGACAAACAGGGTTTACTGACCTCTGTAGCTTGTAAACTTATTAACAGGGCTTAGTTACCTCTAGCTTGTAACCAAACAGGGCTTACCAACTAATACAGCTTATAAAACAAGTCTTTCTTATGACTGAAGCATGCACTTATATCACCTTTCAGGTTTCCACACTTAGTTGAATATGCCTTCTGAATTTATAATTTTATTTATGCATTTTCATTGCAATATTCTAATCTTTTAGGCCGTTGATGTGTTCATTTCTATAGTAGTGTGCGATTTGAGGCAATACACCGCTGTTTACATGTAATATTATCCTCCAAAAGCCAGCATTATCGCAAATCCTATATATGTTCGCTGTTGGAACCGTCATCTGGCGGCACTTCTACAATCGAGTATCAACTGCGAAACGTTCAACAAAATAGATGTGTGTACATTTGATTGTATGAAATACGTGAACAATTTGTGTATTGGCTTTTCCCTATACTCTTCTTTTGGTAACAGTTATAAACAATCATAATTTCATAATTTAAACTCTTGATACACATGAATTTCTTTGATAATATATATACATGTATACCACAACGTCAACACAGAAGAATAAGATATGTTTTGTTGACACTGTGTAAGCCTTATCAGTTTTATAGAACATCGTCAATACACAAAGACGATAGCAGTACCCGGATTATATTATTTTATGCGAAAATGCCATATAGCTACATTGCATTTAGTTTTACGTAGTTATCGTTCGAGAACTAAAAACTGAAGGAAGCTCGATGTGGAATTTGAAAAATTTCAAACCAATCAATAAGCACGTTAAAAAATTAATGGATACAACAGTGTTTTAATGGAAACAACGATATATTAATGAATTTACCACTATTTCATTGGGATAAATCGATATTTTCTATTCTGTAGAATTATGTTCTCTAAACAAATTAAACACAGGAAATGTATTTTGTTTGCAACTTATATGATTGTAATGTGGTTTGATTAACCGTGTTCCGTTACAGCCTATTATTCCTCCGCGGCATTAAGGTGTAATCAGTATTTCCCACATTACTGCAGAAACTGCAAATTACGGAGATTATCGGCGTCCATTTTTCGGAGGAATACCCTTTATAAATAGCCATGACTACTACACTACTTCTGGTACAGAGTTGAATTCTCGCCAATTGATACAAGCAGTTAAAAATATCTGGTTACACCAGCTTTGTTAGCATTTTCTATTCTGCGTTGATATGTAAATCAAACTGACAATACAGGAAGGACGACATTCTGTAAACCTTGTACGTTATATATCTATTTATAGAAAAATACACAATAAAACTTCTTCAATGCTAGATCAGTGTTAAAGAATTATCTGTTCTGTTTGGGTTACGTAATGATATTTCAGAAATAAACCCATTCTTTTAATTGAACTTCAATAATCATTGGAGTTTTGATTTAGTGCATATCAAAGTTATATAATATACCGAGATTTTTACGATGCCTTTATTATTTCATTACGTAGACGGCATTGGTTCGTTGTTGCACAGACAACAAGGAAGTAAAGTATCATCTGTCACCTGGGGAACAGCTGTTCCCGGATCGACCTCACGCCATGCTTCTGACTGTTAAAACACTCACTGATACATGCTAGTAGGAAAAAAGAGTTTCCAAATTTCCTTACTAGTTTTCCTTTGATTTCCTATACGGACCAGGTAATTTAGCTTGCCGACCAAAGCGTCATCAGTCGGCCGCTTGACCGATATCTGGTATACCGACCAAATAATCGATTATCGTCTTGACCGATAATTATTGATCTACGAAATCTTAAGCAGTCTCCCTGACCGACGTTTGTTTATCGTTCAATTTATCACCGAACTTTCTGGGTACTACCTTATCACCAGGTTCATTGATAAGTATCCAAATAGAGTCTACGGAAGTCTAATATTTTGTACCACATCTGTCTATACCATTAATCCGTGACAGGATTCCTTCTTACACCGCCGATCAGACAGCCAGGTGCTAAACCGACAACTAACATTTCTACGAATCGGTTGTCGTGACACTTGGAGAAGTTTTAATTTTAATGAATATGCATTTTTATAAATTACTACAGTTTGTATGTGATCTTTTATATTTTATTATTTTAGCTGCGGTTTTCAACGCTACTAAAATGTCATAAAAAAATGTCTTTAAATATCACTTGTTATCTCAAAAATCGTCTTTTTAGAATATTCGAAGCTTCAAAATCAAAATCAGTTTCATGGGATATGCATTATAAATAAAGGAACCGAGTTGCTGTTCGTGCAGTAATATGTCATATGTTCTCTACACAATTCCCCCACTCTCTGTACTGTTACCATCTTACAAACGCTACAAAGCAGCTAACTCGTCAAAGCCATGCTAACAATCTCATAAACCTAAACGCCTATTTCACTTCACAAAAAGTTTTCCGGAATATGGGCCCTGGAACATAAATTTACTACATTGTAAACTACGAAACCGTGCAAGCTCCATGCATTTTGATTTAAATTACGCAAATTTCTCGGCTTGTTCCTTATGTAACTGTGGTAATATACGGGCATTATTTATTTACATGTCATTTATATGATATACAACGTAATATCTCAATGCACTAATTATATTGGTTCATTGGTTTAACATTAGAACATTTTCTCTTTGGTGTGGCAAGCCAGCTTAATTATTATTCAAAGAGCAATGCGAATCCCGTTTTTCGTAAGATTATTTATGGTATCGTCAGCATCATATTCCGTCTTTGCGTATTGCAGAGTTATCTTTTTTGTGAGCAGGGATTGATTGTTACGTCATTTGTTTGTGAGAGTAACGTCCTCAATTTTTGAGAAAACGACGTAATTTTCTCACACAAACCAATGACGTAACAATCAATCCCTGCTCACAAGAGAAGATAACTCTGCAATACGCAAAGACGGAATACCATATCGCAAGTATCCTACAAGGCAACGTATATGAAACATAAGATACAATGTTTGGTTATACCTTCAACAAACGTCATGAGATCTTTCGTATAACATTCAGATGTCTTATATAATATATTTATTAAGATGTAATAAGATATCTTTTTGAGGACTGGGTTGGTTTGTATGTGCTTCACGCCTATTAACAGATATGGTCATTTAAGGGCGAGGCAGGTTTTGGTGGTGGAAGAAAACAGGAAAATCAGGAGAAAAATCACCGACCTGCAGTAAGTACCTTGCGAAACTCCCACATAAGCCTAGAATTTGCGTCCTAGAGGTGAAGGGCTAGTGATCATTGTAGACAGTCAGCTTTGCTCTGTAGGTTTGAGGTTTCGTCGAGATAGTATCATATCAAAGTCAAATTTCAGTCTTGGTATAATATTTTTTAACAGCATTGATGTAAAGATCTTATAAAGAAGCATACGTGAAATATCTGTTTACTTGATAATGTATAATGTATCTTACAAGAAAGCTTGCCCCCTACCTTCACTCAAGTACAATCCCACTTGAAAAATAAAAAAAAGCCCTTAACGTGTGCATGTACCGATAAATGTCAACGTCGGCGGGACTCCTGGGCCATTATCGATGATGTATGTTGTCAGTAGATGAAAAGGTCATAGACACAAGATGTCAAAAGACAAAAGGACAAAGCCGGAGTGGTACAAATGTTTTTACCGTATTTGATCATTTCTGTTTGCTTCCTGCATTGTTTTTTGTTGGAATTCAAAATTGTTCACATTCAGAGCAGCTCGTTGCTAGGTTGCAAAAGCATTTGTCTAATCCGTTGGCATTACGATGCGTAATGTAAAACTGATTTAAACTTACTTTTCAAATACAAATATGCTGAACAATTGCTATCAAATACCAAACGCATTTGAATAAGACTTTCTTGGAATATAAAAAAAAGAGAGGCTATGGTGCCCAGCTAAACAAATAAGAGCCCCTTGTTACGTTTTCTGATTTCGATAAAGATGCAACTTAAAGAGGCACATTTCCGGGACAATTTCTTTTTGTTATCATTTGAACGTTGGTAATATCAATGTGAGTATTTAAAAAACAAAAAAGAATTTTAAAAGCTTAAGTGGTAAAGAGACAAGTGTATAGCCTATTTCAAACCACGTGCATGCTACGCTGTCTGGAAACAAGTGCTGACTTGTCATTCCTTCTTGGTGTGAAAAACAGACTGATAATGTATTGTTAGATAATCTACAGTTAAACGAAAAGATAAATATTTTCCGATATTGTACGTAGCAGATTTTGTTAAAACGCTTCAGTACACCTTGGTTCTTTGTGTTGCAGAATTACACACATTTTGAAAGCTTCTTCATGGGGCACGAGCTGATCATAAAACCGAGAAAAAGTGTCAGAAAGTCTGAATGTTTATGCGGGATATTTTCTTTACAAAGGCAATAAATGAATTACATTGTGATTTATATAACAGATCAGAGACGATATTGAACCAGACTTTGACAGAAGCAAGGTGGATAGTTTTTAAAAGCACGTTGATTGAAAAATAATTGTAATTTGTTAAAATTATAGGAACAAAGCACCAAATAGATGGTCTTGTCAGGGATACACAGAGCTCTCTTAACTATTGAATCCGTTGTGGACGCGGGGTTATTTATGGCTGTTGGGAAAATAAAAACTCTGAGAGGACACGGATGCAACGGCTTCCTGTGTCAATAAAGTCGAATTTTCTTTTTAAAAGTTAATAGTTAAATGGCAAGTGGACCACTGTGGTTTCTGTTTTATTGTTTCGCTATTCCGTAGATACCATTTCAAAGAGTGACGTCAGGAAAATGTACTTTTAATGTGCAATTTTTTTTTGTTAGTCTTCCTAAAAAATAAAGGGATTTATGATGTCAACATTTATTTATATTTTTAAACAATATTTCTCCCATTTGTATTTTTATAATTAAGCTTTTTGTTGGACGATTACATTTAAATAAATAATGACGTTTTTAGATGAATCAGCCGTGCTCATTGTAAAGTAAGAAAACATCACTTACAACCCGTTGTAACTGTGGGTTTGTGATACACATTGTAGAGGGAGGCTAACCTATCTGACAACCCATTGTTACATTGGGTTGGTGATACACATTGTAGAGAGAGGCTAACCTATCTGACAACCCATAAATACAGTGGGTTGGTGATACACATTATATAGGAGGGCTAACCTATCTGACAACCCATAAATACAGTGGGTTGGTGATACACGTTGTAGAGGAAGGCTAACCTATCTAACAACCCATAGTTACATTGGGTTGGTGATACACATTGTAGAGGAGGGCTAACCTATCTAACAACCCGTTGTTACAGTGGGTTGGTGAAACACATTGTAGAGGAGGGCTAACCTATCTAACAACCCATTGTTACATTGAGTTAATGATACACATTGTAGAGGAGGGCTAACCTATCTAACAATCCATAGTTACATTGGGTTGGTGATACACAGTGTAGAGGAGGGCTAACCTATCTAACAAACCATAGTTACATTGGGTTTGTGATACACACTGTAGAGGAGGGCTAACTTATCTAACAACCCATTGTTACATTGGGTTTGTGATACACACTGTAGAGGAGGGCTAACGTATCTAACAACCCATTGTTGCATTGAGTTAATGATACACATTGTAGAGGATGGCTAACCTATCTAACAACCCATTGTTACAGTGGGTTGGTAATACACATTGTAGAGGAGGGCTAACCTATCTAACAACCCATTGTTACAGTGGGTTTGTGATACACACTGTAGAGGAGGGCTAACGTATCTAACAACCCATTGTTACATTGAGTTAATGATACACATTGTAGAGGAGGGCTAACCTATCTAACAACCCATTGTTACAGTGGGTTGGTCATACACATTGTAGAGGAGGGCTAACCTATCTAACAACCCATTGCTACATTGGGTTAATGATACACATTGTAGAGGAGGGCTAACCTATCTAACAACCCATTGTTACATTGGGTTGGTGATACACATTGTAGAGGAGGGCTAACCTATCTAACAACCCATTGTTACATTGGGTTGGTGATACACATTGTAGAGGAGGGCTAACCTATCTAACAACCCATTGTTACATTGGGTTGGTGATACACATTGTAGAGGAGGGCTAACCTATCTAACAACCCATTGTTACATTGGGTTGGTGATACACATTGTAGAGGAGGGCTAACCTATCTAACAACCCATTGTTACATTGGGTTGGTGATACACATTGTAGAGGAGGGCTAACCTATCTAACAACCCATTGTTACATTGGGTTGGTGATACACATTGTAGAGGAGGGCTAACCTATCTAACAACCCATTGTTACATTGGGTTAATGATACACATTGTAGAGGAGGGCTAACCTATCTAACAACCCATTGTTACATTGGGTTGGTGATACACATTGTAGAGGAGGGCTAACCTATCTAACAACCCATTGTTACATTGGGTTGGTGATACACATTGTAGAGGAGGGCTAACCTATCTAACAACCCATTGTTACATTGGGTTGGTGATACACATTGTAGAGGAGGGCTAACCTATCTAACAACCCATTGTTACATTGGGTTGGTGATACACATTGTAGAGGAGGGCTAACCTATCTAACAACCCATTGTTACATTGGGTTGGTGATACACATTGTAGAGGAGGGCTAACCTATCTAACAACCCATTGTTACATTGGGTTGGTGATACACATTGTAGAGGAGGGCTAACCTATCTAACAACCCATTGTTACATTGGGTTGGTGATACACATTGTAGAGGAGGGCTAACCTATCTAACAACCCATTGTTACATTGGGTTGGTGATACACATTGTAGAGGAGGGCTAACCTATCTAACAACCCATTGTTACATTGGGTTGGTGATACACATTGTAGAGGAGGGCTAACCTATCTAACAACCCATTGTTACATTGGGTTGGTGATACACATTGTAGAGGAGGGCTAACCTATCTAACAACCCATAGTTACATTGGGTTGGTGATACACATTGTAGAGGAGGGCTAACCTATCTAACAACCCATTGTTACATTGGGTTGGTGATACACATTGTAGAGGAGGGCTAACCTATCTAACAACCCATTGTTACATTGGGTTGGTGATACACATTGTAGAGGAGGGCTAACCTATCTAACAACCCATTGTTACATTGGGTTGGTGATACACATTGTAGAGGAGGGCTAACCTATCTAACAACCCATAGTTACATTGGGTTGATGATACACATTGTAGAGGAGGGCTAACCTATCTAACAACCCATTGTTACAGTGGGTTGGTGATACACATTGTAGAGGAGGGCTAACCTATCTAACAACCCATAGTTACATTGGGTTAATGATACACATTGTAGAGGAGGGCTAACCTATCTAACAACCCATTGTTACAGTGGGTTGGTCATACACATTGTAGAGGAGGGCTAACCTATCTAACAACCCATAGTTACATTGGGTTAATGATACACATTGTAGAGGAGGGCTAACTTATCTGACAACCCATAGTTACAGTGGGTTGGTGATACACATTATAGAGGAGGGCTAACCTATCTAACAACCCATTGTTACAGTGGGTTGGTAATACACATTGTAGAGGAGGGCTAACTTATCTGACAACGCATAGTTACATTAGGTTAATGATACATATTGTATAGAAAGGCTAACCTTTCTGACAACCCATTGGCACTATGGGTTGGTGAAACATATTGTAGAGGAGAGCTAACCTATTTGACATTTTATTGTTACATTGGGTTGGTGATACACATTCTAGAGGAGGGCTAATCTATCTGACAACCTATTGTTACAGTGGGTTGGTCATACACATTGTATTGTAGAGTAGGGCTAACCTATCTAACAACAGATAAATACGGTAAATTCGTGCCGGTTCCAGAGGATGTTGTAAGGACACCTAGTGTCTATGGAATTCACCAACAACATAAAATTTAATTCAGGAATTATTGTCCTTTTCATTTGTGCGTGTGTTAATGCATTGATCGTTTGCTCCAAGGGTTCGTTTGGTTTTAAATATTGATATGAAAACAATAAAATGTGTTGCAATATCAGGCAGCGATCAACATAACATACATACAATGGCAAGTCTGGTATACACGTTTAATCACATCTGTTTTATTTATTTGATTTTTGTGTGTGTTTTGTACTAGGCTATCAAACGTTCAACTCATCTGACCTTCAAAACACCATAAGTGAAAAACACACAATATAACGCCTATTGCGTTACCGGCGACACTCGACACTCTATGGCTAATCCTACAACCCATAAACTGTAAGATTTACAGCGCATATAACACCCAACGTTGTCAAAAACAACTTTGGTAAGCTTGAAACCCAGGGTTGGACTGTTTAGGATCCCTCGCTACAACGTCCCCCAATGCGGTAGACCCATCAGTACTTTTCTTGTATACTGATAAATGGATTTGGATAGCACCCCCAGTTGTGGAAGGGCTTTGATCCGGAGTCAGATCGGGTCAGATACCCGTTTATCACCATTAGGAGCGGGAAAAAATGACATTCTCGGCAGATTGATACCCTACTCTCAGCACCTTGTGTCACGGTGTCGCCCTGTGTACAGCGGGACCGGGGTATATATCTAATACAATACACACAGAGCGGTAATCTGCCCAACTTTATCGTAGAAATGACAATAATGTGACTGTTTTATCGACATCTAAAGCGTGTTCAGTAATTATTGTGGGGATTCCATAAAATTAAAATTAATATTTAATATAAAAAATAGTGTTTTTTTCTTCTGCCTTCTACGTCAAGGTCAAAAGAAAAGACACTTTGATTGTGTCCTAGTTCTGGACTAGTAGGCAACTACCTGTACAAGTCCGGCTTAGCACTCCCACAATATTGTACATGTAGTTACTTTACTTGTATTTTAACCTGAGTATTATTTGACCCTTCAATATTAATCAGACTCCTGCTTAGCAACAAAACAGCATTGACTCTTTTGCTATGAAAGTATTTATGTACCCAACCCGTCACTAGATCACACAAGGCTGTCTAAGTAAAACTGCAACAGAAACTGTTAAAGCAACTGGCTTGGTTTGTTTTTATAGGGTCTAACGTCCTTTTGCAGGTAGTGACCACACGTGTGTAATGTCTGCTTGCATGTGTGTTTATGTGCTGAAAATGAAGTGTGGTGACGAGATTGTGATAACGCGAATCTGATACCGGCTTTATAGTGCTAACTTATTGAAATACGATGCCGAAGTCACTCAACATAACATTCAACTAGTTGTTGCCATTACCGGATATGCTGAACGCTAATAAGGGAAAAACAACTACCATTTTAAGGTATGCTATGACCTGAGGACAGAACCTATCGCCTACCCCTCTTCGGCGAACTCTCAACAGTGCTACAGAGAATAAATGCTGATGAAGTTATAATTGTGTAAAAATTCTTGCATAGTAAGTGGCGTACGATATTAAGTGCTATTGATTGGAAAAAGCAAAAATTTGATGTCACAAATGAGTTTAACTTTTTTCCTTTGAAAGATTTAACTAAACGATTACTCATTTCATCAAAGATTAAACAGGTTTCACGAGGGCGAACCCTAAGTTAAACATGATTAATGGAGAATAATCAGAGAATACTTTTTCTCTACCACAAGGGCAATTAATATTTAAGTATGCCAAAATAAAGCAATTATCAAATAGTTAAGAAGATCGGTTTGTCGTCTGCTTCAGTCATTCGAAACTCTGCTGTGATGGTTCGTGTGCATTTTTCTAGAGAGGCTCCGAATAAGGGAAACAGGATAAGGGAGAGCGACATGATGTTTCATTGCCCCGTCATGATATTAGTATCATCCAATCAGAAACACTGTTAAAAAGATGAGATGTAATAATAACTTACGGAAGATATACTGTAAGAGTACGAGAAAGGGAGAGACGTTTCATACTTTGCTTGAGTCGAACTGCATTTGAGTCTGTGCATCAGATTACAAAGATTAAGAGCTTAGCATAAAATATTCTTTTCTAAGAAAGGCACACGGCGATATGAATGTTATGTTGTATACATAGCATAAGGATGAGATGAAATATACTGAGAACGAAATTATAAGAATAATTGAGCTCCTGGGTCTTGTCTTTGGTGCTGATGGTTGTTTTAAAATAACGTATTGCGTGGGAGATTGATACACAGACAATGGTGTCATCATCTGATCTTTGTCGGAAACACAACAGACTGTCCGTACTACAAAGTGGACTTAAAGTAGTAGTACTGTGACCACTTCTAACCAACCTCTTTTTGTATTCTAATGAAGCAGAAAATCAATACAGATAACAGGAGGAAAGTCATATTTAGTTTCCCAGATCACTTAATTACATGACTGTAAACGTTAAGATAAATCAATGACTTTTTGGCCCTGCAATATTTTCGACAGGCCCTTTCATCTGATTAATAATGCAGAACTTAAAGATACCACAAACTTGTCTTATTAAGCTTCACATCTTGATATTTACCTACAGTGTGGGATAACTGGCTACCTCGATACCAAACTCGAAAGTGACGACTTAAATTTCACAACCGTCAGATTTCCCTGACCTAAAACTAATGTTCTGACATGTGAACACCATGCACACAATACCGTAGCGAAGCGGTTCGGTATAATCAGATTGTTTTATTTGACATTTTAAATTTCGTGTACTTTTACGTGCATTATTCGGTAAAGTATTCCAACGACTTTCACGAGAATAATTTGAAAACCGAAGGTACGCGTAAATACAATATGATGTTTGTGATAATATGATTTATTGAAGCAGGGCTGCTGGTAGGATTGGTTATTGCGTTGTTTCTATTCTCCGGTGACACATGATAAGGAACACAATTCCATCATACATGTTTTTTGGTACTTTCTTTATGTATATAATATGTAGGCGGCACAGCTGAATATGTTGTTACATTGCTTGTGAATGTAATAAAGATTTGTGGAGATTCCCGTTTAACTTCCTGTCTTTGAAAAAGATAAAAATATAGCTTAACCTAACTTTATTTCGCATGATATTATCATAGGTAAATCCATACAAAATAAGATAAAACCATTGATATGCGAAATCTTATGCACAGTGCTTTCTGACATATAACTATAAAAGAACTGCATACCAGGTACGCATGTGTACATGAAATATACAGTTTTTATCTTAAACTCGAAAATGTAACATTGCCTTCTTTCGTTTGAGGAAATCTCCGTCGCTCTCATACTCAACTCGTCATTGAGAACTACTTTAACTTCTCGTATTTGTGTATATAAAGTACATGTACCTAGTGGAGAACTGCAGGATTCATTAGTGGAAAAGCTATTTTGAGCCTTGCGGGTAATATAACGGGAGATTGCAATACACGTGAAATTACCTTATTTGTCCTAAATCAAAATAATGTCCTACAAAATCTGTCCTATGTCATGGTTATGTACTACTAAATCCTTCAATGTCCTTAAGTAATTTGATTTTTTGTGTCTTTGCCTTGTGAAATTGGAACGATGCAATTATGTGTTTTTACAAAGAAACAAAACCCCATTGTATGCTGTGCTACGGTGTGGTGTCATAATCGTAAAGTATTACCTTTTTACGCAAACGTTAATGTTTTAAACCTAATTACTGAATTTTGCTAATTTCATTAGTGATCGACATCGGTGACATTTTATGTTGTTTTTTTGTATTTACGATGATACCTGCTTTGACACTTCTTAATTAAAATTCAAGGTTCTTACAATTCAAGGATCTTACACAAATGGCCCATTCCTCTCTGTAAACCATTGTTCTTTGGAATGAAGGTGTTACAGATTACACAAACAGGCATATTACGTCATCAACGTTGCATTCAAGTCCAAACAATTGTAAGAAATTTTGATCCTGTAAATGTTAGAACGTGAACTGTAGGCGATGTTATTTGCTAATGTAAACATCAGAAAAGCAGTTTTTGTCTTTCTGTCATACTATTTGTAAATTCAAAAACATACATTTTAGTCATTGTGATATGTTGATTTGTAAATATTAGAATTTGGTTTTCGGTCTATATATGATTTTCAAATAAATAGACAGTAGGGTCTTTGTCTCTGGTCCACCTGCTCTGTCTTCGGACGTCAGTGACACACACCAAACCCATTAACATTACAAAATATAATACGCAAACAACGAAAGTCGAAACACAACGAATTGCTCGCAGGCGCAAAACAACACTAAGTTGTGCTAAATATGTAAGAGCAGGTGGGTTTTCCAAGATGGCTTTCCGTGGCATGATGGAGTATGTACTACCCAGAAGCCTTATGATCTGATGACTTTTTTTGTATATTCTGATGAATTGAAGCAAAGCTTTTCAGCTTGCTTAGTCAATTTTTATAATAACACCTTGTTTTCTTAGCTTTCGAGGCATTTTTCATGACCTTTAAGTTTATCTATGACGACATTTCTTTCCTTTTGTGTATTTCTTTTTACTATTGTTCAATTTTGCCGCAGAAATGTTTGAAGGGGTTCGTCCTTGTTTATAACTAGAGTTACCTTGCCCAGGTGATGGAATAATTTATAAATCAAATCAAGACTGGTCTGACTTGAGTGAGGTAGACCTTGAGTTCATGGACAGTTATGGATGTAATTGGTTGTCCTGGGAAGGATGCATACTCATCCTAATTAATAGTTAACGCGAATTAACATGTACAATTGCAGTAAATAAAACACATGTGATTTTATCATGGAGTCTAACAACAACAGACAGCGGAGTCGATCACCATGACATGCGTAGATCAGGAGGTAATGGAATTCCATGAAGCATCAAGTGTCGTCTGGGCTAAGTCAATGTGTGCACTGATTCAATTTCGACTGTACATGTGGGTGTAAAATGTAAGACAGCTGTCATGCCCAGCATGAAAAGGCAGCTTCACATCCTACTTAAGGAATGTGGAGCATGGAGGAGTCACGAAACCTTGAGTAAGGCTCCCAAGGGCGTCTCTATTAACCATTTACGCATAGTAATGATTATGGCTCTTCCAGCATCTGGTAAATATGCCATTAAACATTGATATTTAACTAAAACTCTATGCTATTGCCATACTTAAAAGTAATTTCATCTAATTGCGAAAAGTTATATCATTCCCGCTTTTGTCTTTCCAATGGTTTTGGGATAACATGTCAAGGCCACCATTATGTTTACTTGATGTACTGAGCAGCACGGGAATAAAGCCTTAACATTCTGTCAGTGTATAAAGGTTAATTATAGCAAAAGTTGCATTCGTTGTTGCTATCTGTTTTGGAAGAAACAAAATACGTCAGTAAACAACATTATTTATGTATTCTGGTTCGGTGTTGAGCAAACATATTCTCTTTGGGTTTTTTGTAGTTGATAATTTATTTTTTTAGTTTCATATTTTTTATTGTATTATAAAAAAGGCCTATTATTCTTAAAATTCTTAAATGCTTTTGGTTTGGACAATGTTGATAGATGTGATTTTATTGGATTGAAATTTATTCGGAATGTGATTTGTGTCTTGTGTAATATTTGGACTGATTCTGGGCCCCGCTATTCATCTCGATTCAAACACTTCATGTTATATTCAATTATTGTCCGTCTTCGGTTGCAAAACTCATGAATCATCTACGGGAGCAGTTTGACTGTGCAACTGACAACCAATTTGATATAATGATATGTATCCAATCTGATTAATTGCATCAAATACCATAGAATACCTGCAATTCCACAGGAATCCCAATTGTAAAGACATGAATTCGGGACCTTATAATATGATGTCTCAGGAATGGAAGATAAAATATTCTGAAAGTTTTGATTAAGTTTATCAAAAGATCCTTGTTGTTTTGTTATCACGTCCGGAGTTCTCAATATTAGGACCTGACGTTACTTAATTTGTTTTCCACCCACAAGTTTTTCTATACATAAAAAAACAAAAAAACCGTTACTTAATTAGACCTAGCTTCACATGGCGGCAGACGCTATTTCCCTTTTGGAAAATCTGGCCTTATTCTCCTTGTGGTTTTCTTTTCAAGGTTATTCGTGCCAATCGTTCCTTTGTTCACAATTTAATTTTGAAATATGGTTTTGTTTACACTTCAGTGTTTCCAAAAGTGTACGAGTGCTGAATACATTATTTTGCGAATTTATCTTGAATTGCTTGGGTGTTTCTCATTGACTACATACATTTAAGTATTTGATACCATTGATGGTTAAAATAAAATATAAACAATGCATTTTTAAGATTGAAACAAACTAATGAAGTGTCAAACTCAATATTTCAATATTAAAAGTAACGAAAAATATGTGTTATTCATCCTTCCTGCTGGCGTAAAACGGCAAAAAAACCCGGAAAAAACGTGCATCCCATTACAGTCACTACAGTTGTTCACATCAGAGTGGAGTTTTGTACATGTTGTCACAGAATGTTTTTCAACACAAAAGAGCTAAAGAACTTTTAGCTCCTAGTGGATTGTGCCGTGACGCTATAAAGAAGACATACATGGCGCTGACTTTGACGTTAAGTGGTGCCTTTGAAGTTACATCAGGTTGGCAATTTCTCCAAGCTAAAATATGATTTTCGGAGTTCGATGGAACAGAATAAGCCGAAAATTGTTTTCCCCTCAGTGTCATACCTTTTGATAAAGGGCGTTGAAGTCGGTAATCGCACGTGCTTGGGGTGCGGTATTTAACTGTCAGGTCAGCGATAGTCGCACCGACAGTGCACATGTTTTTGTTTTTTATTGAGAAATATACACCCTTTTTTATAAGAATTTAAGAAATTCGTAATAAATTATAGAAATGGTTTGACGTGAGGTCATGATGTAGGTACGGAAATGTGAGGAAAGTGAGCGAGTTTGATCTGCTCTCCATACAATAAATAACAACATGTAATTGAAATATTATTTTAGTGTTATTTTTTTTATCAGAGGGTGTGGTATTGGAGGGAACACGTTTGACTCGGTGTATGTCATTACGTATTTGATTCATTTTGTGACCAAGAATGTTGTCGGTAAATGGAGACTATTAATTTTGCATTTTGTACCGAAGACAAAAAATAAAATAAAAAATCCCGTCCTTCAGCTATTGTATATGAAATGATATATCTAATATATATTCGGCTATTGAGATAACGGTGTAAAAAGGCCTCTCATGGGACCATTACACTAAATCAATCAATCAATACATATAGGATCCTAAACGAGTTTCCATTTCATATGACATTTATGAAACGAGTCTAAAAAGTATCAGAGGCTGGCGAGCTAAAATAAAGAATTCGTGACGAGTTTCATAAATTTCATATAAAATGAAAACGAGTGTAAGATAATTTTTATCACATAATCAAGATTTTTGACATTTATTCGTGTAAAACGACAATTTCCGTGCAACCTTGAAATGTAAAAAGCCACCATTTTGACACCAGTGAGTAAGTCTATGACGTCATGTTCTTGTCCTAGGCGTGACGTCATTATTGAAACTTTCAACCAATCACAGGGCTGATAGGTCATATTATATGGGTTAATACAAAAAAAATATGACATGGGTATATTTACTGGATAACAAAGTACATTCTGTGATAAAATAGTTTATACAGTATTTTTTTTACCAAGGACACCAGAAATCCTATGCTTTACAAGAAGACATACAATTCCCAATGGAAATCACTGTCATCTCATCACGGTTGTAGGTGTGAAATGTCGGGGACAAATTGAATCATTTCTATGGAAGTCAGTGCTTGTTAAACGTCGTTACGACATAATATTACCTAATGTCATGGGAATCATAACCCTAAAACTGATGTTGTATTGTCTATACAAATGCTGTTAAACAACTTCGGATCGAAGGTTGATTTCGACATCTTTGACAGCCATGTTAAAAACCCAACCTGGTGATGAATACAACACTACAAGCCATACTAGTTTTATGATTCGTATATATCGTATACGAATATCACACGTAGTAATGTATAGATACATTTCAACTAAAGTCAATAAAACAGTATAAATATGATGTTTTATTTAATCAGCTTTTTAATGTAATATCTATATACAATGTATTTAAAGTAGTTTTTCTCGAAAAAAATGTCTAATTAATCGGTGAAAACTTCACGCAAAACTTCAATTATCATTGTTTGTTGTTCTGTTTTGAACCCTGCTTTGTAAACAAAGCACTATTGTAGCATTTTAATGTAATTTCGTTCAGATTGTATTTATTGTCATTGTTAAGACGTATTTATTTAGTTTGTTGTGGAGATTAACTGGCACCAGTGTCTGCTGTCAATAGTAAGGCTTAAATCAGCAATTTGTACGAGAAACACTGCATCAATCAACACACGTAAAATGGATTAGTACAATAGCTAACACTTGGTTAAAAACACGATTCGGTGGAATTCGTTTTACATCCGGGTAATCACGTGCTCGATTGCAGAAGTTGTTAACAAGCTGTTATGCTATCCTGTAGTCAAATTGTATCACCACTGGTTCCAGTAATGCAGCTTTAATAGACTTTGTTAACGTGAACCGTTTTCTCAGATTTAACCGCAAAAAAACCTATACACTTGAATGTATTCTCATTCACTATCGACTGCTAGTGACACAAATTAACCCTTGAATATTTTCTCATTCATGATCAGAATGTTATACATTCTATAAATTCAGTTAAGACATGTATGATAATTCTAATGCAATTTTAAGTGAGAGATAAACGTCCTGACCTTGAATTAGAAATAATTAAATTATTGATAAGAAGGTTGAATTCCAATTTTCCACATGGTAAATAGACGAATGTGGTACGGCACGTCAGCGTGGCATCATAGCACTGAGGCAAGGCAGCCAGTTTGTGTATGGTAGACACTGAACCTAATAAACTATTTGCTTGGTATTCAAACACATATGCATAAAATCAATGGTAATTCTTTATTACTTAACCTATCACTTGAATACAAATATTCTACAGGTGCAATACAGATGTGCTGTGCTGTAAGAGCTGTGCTAGAGAATATTTCATGCCAACTAATCTGGTTAAATATTTGACTATCAGCTCGTAACGTTCGCAGTGCAGACGCATATATCGTACAAATTAAATTGTAATACGCTAATACAAATGAATATAACTGATTGTATGGCAATATATTTTCCGTTATAAAAATGTTTATAAATAAAAAATAAAATATACATAAATACATAAAAACATAAATATTTGGAATGTTCTAATGATAACATCGACCATTTAATAGCAGCTTTATACAAACCCACATTTGATCTGATTGGATATCATTCTCGCTAAACATCTTTTGGTGTTGTAATAGGATTAAATAGATATCTTATGTTATTTGTGAATGTTTGATGAACTGTTATTATTGTTATCGTATGGCCCACAAGAAACTCTCGATTTCACTGTCAATAAATTGCTTTGGAAACCATGATGCATAAGGTAGAATATTTTCTCATGTTGTTACGGCGGTGGCTATGTCAGTATTAAACGTGAATATTAATATATTCATCTGCTTTCATCTTGATACTCAGTAGCTAACAACAACGAAGCACGATATTAACTATATAAGAGAAATGTCGTTTATTGTAAAATGAATCGTTAAACCAATCCTGATGTGATCGATAGCTTTGACAATAGATGTGTAACATGATGACACACATAACTACATGTAAACAAGGCCAATGGAAACAATGGAGGTTTCATGTTGCGTTCCCATTTGTTTTTGTATTCTTTGGATCTTCTTTTGACTATTGCTATTTTTGGTGTCGAATGACGATGCTCTCCTTACGCAGTGGTAAATTTCTTTCAGTTTACTTTCTAATCAGCATAACAGACCTATGCTGGCAGAAATTCCTATAACGTCTGCTCCTACAAATGTGCCCCAAGTTCATTTTTGTTCATGCGGGCTTTCTTCATCTTTACGAAATATAACTTAATAAGTGCGTTTTCTCTGATTCAATGAGTTTTGAAAGTAACAACTGGTTTTCGCCAGTTTTGTCAATATGTCTGCCATTAGTTAAACACCGGTGAGCGTGCCGACGTTTGCCGGCCATGACCTGTATAGCCAGACAATTTCTAAGCTGGTCAGGTTGGCATTGATTATATTAAAGGGAAGGTCATTTCTTAAAATCTCTCCTACTGCTTTAAGTGTTGAAAGTTGCTACAGGGTTTCCAAGATTTCTCTTCCTATGCCTATAAATATTCATCCACAAATTATAACATGAAATCACAACTCGTAGAGGCTTTGTTTGATTGTTTGTGTTTAACGTCCTATTAACAGCGATGGCCATTGAAGGACGTATGTTTTCGTGTTGGAGGAAAGGCGGAGTTACCGGGAAAAAAACGTAGACAACTGCCCAACGTAGGTCTCCAACCCACGACTTCATGGTGGAGGGCTAGCGGTAGCAGAATGTCAGACGCCTTAAATACTTTGCCACCACGGCTCCTAGAGGAAAACAGGATTACATTTTAAGTCACTGGGTATCACATATTTCCATACCCTCCATAAAGACAGACTTGAACACGTTGATGAAACGAATTAAGATACTTGTTCCTTGTTCTCTACTTGCAAAGTTTTACATTGACACGTATTCAGACGAACATTTTAAATAATTAAGTATGGCATGATATACTCTTCATCATTAACGAGAATCGCGTAATGTAATACATTACGCAGTTATATTATTTAGGCGTTTATATAAAATGTCTTTACTCAGATTCATTCTTGACAGTTTTTTCTAATGCAATTTTGCAATGAACATTTTAAAGCACCAACAACGATCTTATATCTACTCCGACTTTCTATTTTATCAATCAAAGAAACATGTAACCTAGAAGAATAGTATTGGGGACCATCTTGTTACTGCAATCCTAGAAGACGTTCAATGTGTTTGGTTGTCTGGTAGTCGATATATCTGAATCATACCAAACACTGTGAAGGAAGTTGTTCTGCTTTTACAGTTGTTCCCATTTTTCCCAATACGTGTTCCTGGTCTGGGTGTCATTGACATTATAGGATATAAATAGATAGCTAAACTAATAACCGGTTTTATTACTCCGGACTCTTGACACCTTTCCGTCTTGATGTCCACTCACAAGAAACACAGTTAAAATGTCAGCATTAAAAACGTTTACTAATGTGTAAACGTGTAAATGTTTAGTACAAATACTTGTTATATACAATTTTTTTATACAATGGTTCTAAAACAATGGCTAAAAGTCCACTGTTTAGGACTGGCAACACAGGACGCATACATTATTGTCTCCATTTAGTCAGTATAACCTGTAGTTACGTGTGCTTTGCACTAATGTAAAATAATGAAGCCACGTTTCCTGTTCAACAGAATACACCTTTAAAACATGCCATCGCCTGAATCTGGATAATTTCAAGCTCGTTGTTGCTGCATGGCATTTCAATAACAGACGAGAGTGCACAAACTGTTCCTCCTTGCCATTCGCCTCCCGTCAATCCCGACTCCTGACATTCACACGAACACCTACAATGCACCGCATCTGTTATTTCAGGAATTATATCCAATACAGACCCACGTGTCGTTCCGACCTTTATGTGCAGTTCACCATTCTGTGTATGTCGGTCTTTCTTCCGGTCCTTCTCCTAGGTCACGATATGTTTACTTGGAAGGTAATCTGATTTCGTCAATATTTGCATAAACCTCGTAAAGGGAGATAACTTGGCAGGGGTGATGTTAATGTTGGAGATGGATCAAGTAAACACGCCATGATATATAGCCCGACACATGCTGTAGACAAGCTATTCAAGTATATCCCTCTTCAGCCTGACTTTGTTTCTCAATAATTTGTTATATGCAATTTATACTGAAGAAAATTGTTTAAACTAGATTTAATCAAATGCATTTGTTTCCTGAGACCGTATATATTTGATTTTGTGCTATTTATGAGAATTGATTTCTTTTTTTCAAAAAACACGTACATGATTGCTATCGGGGAGTACCAGGACGAAGTCTAGTCTAAACCTCCTATTTTATTTATTCTATTGTCATTTATAATTCATTCGTAATTCCTTCACTTGGCAATTTTTTTACTTTCTTTTTATTGGCTTTTTTATGTATTTTTCCTGTAATTTTGTTCATCGTATACGTATACGTTGCTGGCGAGGACATCATTCCCCAAAAAAGCCTGCATAATCTAACGTATGTTACATGCATTCGAAATATTGTGATCTATAAAAGGAAACGTGTGCGTTAGACTCATAAGTTGTTCAAAACTTTATGTGTTAAAACTTTGTGATTTCTAAATTTGATCAATTATGTTATCTTTATAAAATCTGTACTTTTTTAAAAATCTCAAAATCATTTTATTCATATTCAAAGTCTCCAATGTATGTTGAATATAACTTTTAATAATGATAATCTAGTGTTAGAGGTTATACATTTACAGTTATATCAACATTATAAGCAAAGTAAGGATTTCGAGAATAAAACTGTTCAGACAATATGCAACATGAGCTAATCTCTGCTGTATTTTCTTTGACAAGTTCTTCAGCCAATGAAATGCCGTTACAAAGAATAACAAGAGTGCCAATCTTACCGCAATCTGCAAATCGATGAAACTAGGGCAAATTATGAACAAACGAACAAAGGGATGCGTTCCGGAAGGAAAAACGTTTTCTTTTGCATTGACATAACCGCCATGTAAATCTGGGTCAAATTCCAGTAATGTCATATCAGCATAGCTAGAACATAGGTAGTGATAACATAACAATGAGCATAATACAAATAACGTCTACCACAGAACTTAATAGTATACCGCCCAATTAGATCGTGATGGCGAGACTTTTCCAGAGACTGCATCAACAAAAAATAGCAATTACGTCAGATTTCCGACAAAATGTTACAATCCAAACCACAAACTTGAATAAGAATATGTATAAGTCTGATTCGAACACAAACATTAAAAGATTTAGAAAATATATAACGAGCTTCGAGTATAAGGTGCTTTTGAATTCAAAATTTAAAACACTTTTTTCGTATTTTATTTTTAATCAACACCCATATGACGTATCTAGACTTTCAGTCTGGTTGATATATTTTACATAATTAAGATGTGGGATAAAATTTGACCAGGAGAGAGAACTAATCTAGAGTCTGTGCAATCAGGCACTAGTACCAGAATGTTAAGTTTAAGCAAACAGGGTACTAAAGTACTAGTTTACTAGTACCAGAAATATTTGATGATATAATTCAAGCTTCTAGTATATTAGGTTTTATAATGTTATATTTACATTTATTTACATATATTTACTACTGCAAATTCCTTCATAAGCATTACTTTAAGAAATTGCTTTCATAGGGCTTTGAACGCAATTAGATCAGCGTCATTTTAAAGCTTATCCTCCTTTCTCGATTAACATGAGACAACCGTTAGAAGAAAACATTTTGGTGACGTTAGGCTGTTGTAGGTATCGTGTTTGCATTGACGATAGAGACACTTTGATACCGACAATATAAGGGAATAACCGATCTGCGTTCATACCAGCGTGAAATTGTAAAAAATACCGTTCATTCCTTATAAACCTATACCTGGCACCTTGATATACTTTGAACTTTAGGCGAAATGTGACATTTAAAAAAACTTGACAAACTGTTGGTTAAATCTGAAATGTCAGAGTAATGTACATTTCCTTGTTTAGCTTCTGTAGTATGTATACACACATAAAAGTCGCATTCGTTCGCAGAGTTAATGCCAAAGAGGCAAATTGGAAATGTCAGATTATGTCTGGCAAGCTAAGAAAATAATATCCTTTGTTTACAAAAGAGCACAAAAGCTCATATTCTAGATAGTCCTGTAACCGTTATCTTGATGATAAAGTCCCCGTAGTACATTTTCAGACTTATAGGTTCAACATTTGTGCCACTATAACTATCAGCTTTGCAGTGCTTTGACCGATTACGACAAAGGTGATGTTACGTATAGCACGTACATATCACTGAATAACTGTCCCCCTCAGTACATCGATCGAACCAACACGCGGCCTTACAGTACAACAGAAGACACTGAGGTGGAGCACTTTTGGAACTACGGGTTATGTATGTCTAGAAGCCATACACTTATTCAATGACGAGGAGAAAGATGAGGGATATTATGACCATAACAGGGCGTATATAAATCATTCTCCTTCTCCAGACGGAGTTGATCCATATTAGTATCAATGACACAAACATGATGTGTTGTGGTCTGAGATAACATCTGTCCGGAGACAGCTTCTTATCTATGCTACATTAATACGAGACAGTTCCGTCATTAACAATACCTCACAAGCCATATCCTCGGCAATGGACAAGAAAACGTTTATATTTTCAGTCGTGGAACCATACATGTCTGCTTTGAACAAAAGTGGATTTTCGCTATTCAACAAGAGTTAAATGAAACGATACCTAAAACGGAAAACGGAGGCGTTTGAACTGGAAAACATGAAGTACGGTTAGGACCAGATCGCTGTGTGCGCATCTGTCTGTGATCGTTACTATACAACAACCCGGAAATGTATTTGTCTAAGCAAATGTATAGATATCTGAAAAGAATCCCATCAGACCAAAAGCCCACACGTGCTATACATTAACTTTGATAGTTTTATACACGTTTTTTTCCGAAGTAGGGAACGGGGCCTCTATATTTGTAATGCAGGGTAACTCACATATCGGCGTATAACAAGGTCATGCACCCAATTGAAACTGTAAACCATTAAATCATCACCGAAGAGAATCCTCTTCATCCCTATCACTTTGTTTCCTCACCGAACCGCCAGATGTGCCGAGTTCATCATCTGGGCTTATTACTATACCAGACGATGGATCATGAATGAGAATTAGGAAGTTCGTGGTGGTAATGACGTGGGCAGTTATTGTCGTTATGGATGACGTGACGACTATTGGACGTAGTGGATCAGTAGTAATATATGACTGTTACAGTGGCCATTACTCTGTCCAGTCAAGGCGATGAATTCCGTTACATAATGACAAGTCGCTGTCTAAGGTCGTCCCAACACGCACCTGCTACAGGGCTGCCTGTCCCGACATTAAGGAACCTCGACCAATCTTAAACTAAATTATTTCTGTTATAAGCATAGCAGCTAATAAAAACAAGTTCTGCAGCAACGTTTTATGAAATAGATGCCGGTGTTAATGTCATGCACAAATGAAATAAACCATTAATTCACACGTGGTTAGCAATTCTAACTGAAACATTCAATTATAATTATTTATTGCTTTAAAAGACATTTAAAAGAAAGATATCTGTACTAAGAAAGTTTGTATAGGCTAAACATGTTTCCTGGGACTCCTTTCCATATTCTTTGTAACCAGCTGCGGCGGTCGTGTTACCTAGTTAGGAACCGTCTGTTCTGTGTTGAGGGGTGAAGAGTGCGGCTGTCAGGTCCCTACTGTCTAATCACGTGTCGTAACAGCTGAGTATCACACAAAACCCGGTCCCTCGATGTCCTTACCGCATTCGTTTCTCAAGAATTGTGAGAAATGCCGAAATTGATATAAGTCATTTTGTTGATTAAGGCTAACATTGCAGTTATTTCTCGCTCTGGAAAAAACGTAAGTTTTAATCCCGTCATTCTTGAGCGGGTGTATTTCATTTGCGCCAAAGTAGATCTTTACAATGAGTTTTGATGTGCAGGAACTTCAGCTAGTTGACTGTGCTTCCTGATCCCCGCTAATGCTTCTCATACATCAACACCGATGATTTTTACCTAAAGTGCAAAAGTAATACGAAGACTGGCTTATAACTTACGTACGGCGCCTTTATCAGGTTTGTTTGTCTTTCCTATTACTTTCCCCTCCTTATAGTACAACTTAATAGGTCAACATGTCTGACCTTCAACACTCACCAGTTACATTCCATTTGTTTAACATTGTATTCGGGACTGGGGAAAGAGAGATATCGTCAATGTGTAATTTTGACTTTCAATTTGATTCCAGCATAGAAGTGAAATGAACATAGCGTTTTCCTATGAGTACAGTAACGAGTAATATGATGGCTTTTATGATTCGTTTTCGTAAGACAAAAAGACGGTATTGCTGTTTTGTCGAGTTGAGATTATATTAAGGATATTTTCATTTTCATATATTTTCACCATTACTGTAAGATACATTCATCAACAAAATGGAAATGAGCATAGTTTTATAGATAACATCGTAAAATCGATTTATGATATATGCTTATGATTCACCTTAGTAAATATACGATAGCTATAAACATGACATGTATGTATCTCTTGTACGCTCACGAACATCAATTACATACCATATTGCTCTCGCCTCATGTATCAATTTCAAATCAAACTGACTGCCATCCTGGTATCGTAGACGAGTGTAAAAATGTAAAAATATATCTCAATTCCTTCCAATGCTCTCTTTTGATACACGCAATTATAATTTTAAGTCAAACTAAATTTTCATTACAGTTTTTGATGAAATGAACTATTCCATAATTACTAACTTATATTTTAAAATGGAATACCGGATTCACCTACAACATGATTTACGAATAGACCATTTAGCAATAAAACTACAATACCATTGCGTGTTGTGTTTGGTAACAAATATTGCTGGCTTGTGCGAGCATAATTTGACGCTGACGATTGTGTCGCCATCCCGTCTTAAATACTAAATGGGGAAGGGAAATCTGAAATGATGAATGTTATAAATAATATATCATATTGATTATTTGAATAATGATCAAAGAAGCTTGTTTTGATGGATAAAGAGGAAACTAAGATTATGTATTAAGAGAGTTTTGAGCCTACACTGTCATGGCGATGAAGAGCGAGTACTGAAGCCACTAACAAAAAATTCAACACTTAGTCAGAAACCACATATATGATTTATTGTGTAAGAATGACCATTCATTCCAGCCTATGAACTGAACCCGGGGAGTACATCTACATGAATGTACCTTGTTACACGCGTACATTCGTCATGTAGTTCCATTTTTATCTAGCCTAACAATGAACGCAGAATGAGCACTATGTGATAATGTACTGAAACATTGCTTAGAATGAGGAAATTTTAATATGAAAAAAAAAAAAACATCTTTGCTGACTAACATGTGTTATATGTACTTATCATCGATCTCATATCCACATAGAACCTTTCATGTTTCAGTATTGCCGATGTTTTCGATATTACACTACTTGCTTTTGGAAGCAACCCTCCAGCTAATGTGTTCAACCCCGCTTCGATGTTCACTGTAAACAATATACATATAACGGCCAAGGCTCAGCCTCTTTATTAGGTGACGGACACTGCATACATAGGATTCTCCATCAACAGACGTCCGTGTTATTGCCGAACCCAGTCTATAAATGTCACTCTTCGCACTCGATGATTGTTCCGTATTAGCCCGAACTTGTTTCATCATCTGGAGCACGCTAAGATACGAAGACTACATTAGGGCCATTGCTGACGCTGTCACGGCTGGTGTTCCATCCCCGATGATGAAATAGAGACGAAATTATGACTTAACGATGTTGAATTGGGGCTAGTCAACATCCAACGAAAATTAAGGTTAGAATACGGACAAGGGAGTGTCAGTTGAGGCTAGGAACATGTATAGTTATAACTGATCGAATTAGGGAATGCGGTCGAAAGGAAACATAATCGAGATTAGGCCTAAATGAAAAAAAAAAATATTGGGGAAAGGCTATGACGAAAGGGTGCCATACCGAGATTAACGAGATTAACTTTCAGCAACAGGTAATGAGGTTGTGTTGCTGCCAAAGGCAATGAGACCGAAGATTAGATTGTGATAAAATCGAGAATCATACTGAAGTCAGTTTTCGACTTATTGGAGTAATATCGTTATTCAGGCCAGAGATCATCATATTGAAGTTTGGTTGGGACCAGCAGGAATTATTTGAAGGTCAGCAAGAGACAGGATTGCAATTCGTGTTTAATTTTTACTAAATGGGATGAAAAATGAGGCACTATCGCGACCAATCGGTAGACGAGAGACGCTAAGTAATTACCCAGCGGTTGTCTAATGATTGGTAAAACGTTTCCAATAAACGAGTTATTCGGTAAATGACAAGCGCTATGATGACAATGGTTGTTGCTAATTCAAGTTTGACATACTCTGTTGCAGTCGAATTTCTATCGGATGCAAATTGCCAGGAGCGGCAAATAAAATGTTCAAGATAATATTGATTCGTGAAGGACATTTTTCGTTTGTGGTTAGAACTCAATTTTGTAATTACTGAAACAAATTGTCAATTTTGACATTACAATGCCATTTTTAAGCAATGACGTGACTGTGTTTGGCTTAAAAACCAAATTGTTTTTAGTAAATAGTAAAAACGGATATCTTGTTTGGGACTTTTCGAGTTTGTATTAGTTTTACTTGTGTCTACTAAGGCGTTCAGCTATAAAATGTAACATTCTTGTTTTGAAAAATAATTACGCGCAAAGCAGGATTAGTTTGCACTAGAATACTCACAAAAACCGTAATTTTAGAAATAAGGCTGTATAGAATGGAACAAGAATGATTAATATTCATATAGATACACACAGTGTCTAACATAAACAGAAAGTTTGTTTTTAACACTTGTATTGCTTCCAGTGGTCCGTTTACAGATGGAAAGCATGTTCAGTAGTTGTAGGGATTTTGTGGAAGATTCACGGTCTCTATTACAGAATATATATTTTTTGCCAATAACAAATTAACAACCATTTCCTCTCTGTTCACTGACAAAAATCTGTTTGATGTTCTAGAAGCAGCAAAAGTGAAATCATAAGTGTGTTATGCTACTGCTTGCCCCCGAATATTTAAATAGGTACTGACAAATTCAATCTGTGCTGACAAATAGCTTATCGATTCTCCGTAAAACATCCCAAACCAACTCCTAATTCAACCGAATAACTTCATTATGCAAAAATGCGGCTAAGGGTCTAATGAATTTTAAAGTCTCTGATTAATTGTTTTCTGGAGACGTGTACACAGGTTTCTTCACACAAATTGTGTTTACGTTCTGTGTGGTTGGCGTTTGATTTGATGAGTGGATAGAATCACGGTATCTTAGGGAGAGTGTCGATAGATATAGGATTATACAGAGTTTCCGATATTCATAAACCTTGTTAAGTAACGTTATTACCTTTCCCTGGAGAATCTATGTACAGTGATAGGTATTCGTAAATTTACATGGTTTACTGTTTTTCTCTTATCTGGTTCCTTTCGATTAGAAATTCTCGTATATAAAACGAACACGGGACCTGATTTAGATAAAGAAGTCTTTGGCCAAGCTCTGCACTCTAATTTAACCTAAATACAGTACAACATTTCCCCCCGTCCTTCCGATCAAGGTTGATTAAGCACGCAATGTAAGATCGTGCATTAAGACTATAACAACATCATATACCACCTGCTATCTTCGGATTCTTGACTAACACTATTATAGCCAATACCGTCTCTATCATCTCCTTATTTAACCGTGTTATAGAAACCAAGTAGTTATCAAAGACTCTCCGAAACTTCGAACATTAAAAAAGCCACATAACATGCGCTGCATGGTGAGGATTAGTCGACAGGGAATTTCAGTTTACCTACTTCTGATTGTAAACACCAAAATGTTTAGACTGTAGCAAAAGGGGGCATTCAGTCCACCTAGGACTCATTATCAAACATGTACAGTATAGTACTGTCTGACTTTGTTTTATTTTTGTTTCAGATTGATTGTTAGTTCAGTTTTGTTTTGTTCTATTACAGCCTCAATAGATTCTATTTTGTCAATCTGGGGATCTATTTTTATAGGTATATAAAGTTATTGATTAAATATCTATACCTTTTTGCTGGAAATTGAGGCTTAATAATTATTAAAAAAACACGTTTTTGTAATGGTATGTTTGAGTTTCAATTCTTTAGGTGTTTTTTCTGCTTTTCTCCTGTCATCATTTTCGCTTCCGAATGACAGTGGTGTAATAAATGTGATAAATAGCAAATATCATTTCAGACATAATAGGAAATAGCAATGTGAAAAAAGCATCATGCGGCAAACTTACAACGAATTAAACGAAACCTAACGATCATGTATTTTTGACCTTGGTAATAGTTATTTTGACGTAAAAAATATAAATTTATTATTTAATCGTGTAAGTTTATTATTTATACTTAAATATCAAATCTGAAATGTGTACATTACATTGTATACACAAACACTATGATGTTCATGATAGTGTAAAATTTACACACTGTCACGCGAGCAGTTTATCACTGCTATGTTTTTTTCCCCCCAATTTGCCCGAACAATTAAGCTCAAATTAAGAACAAAAATTGTTATTGAAAGTCTAGAACTTTAAAATCATCGGACGCAGTTGTCCTCATTTAAACTTTAGGATTTGCGGTTCGGTCACGTGTAAACTTCTGTGTCTCTTATACGTCTATTTCCTCCTCCATTGATTCGCTGTAAAAATAATTACAGGACAACTGAAGAGCTTGTAGAGGTGGGTGAACAATTATCTTTTTACCATAGAAGTAAAAGTGATTTTGTTATAATGACTATACAAAGCATCGTCTGTTTGTTTATTGCATCCTTGGAGAATCTGGCCGCTTTTTTCTGAAAAAATAAATAAAAAATAAAATAAAAAAATTGTATTTTTATTTTTAGAATCTTGCTACATGCCATGTGGTATTTTATAAAATACATAGTACTGGTAAACATAATCCGTGACAGGTAACGAGAAGCTCATGACATACATGATAACCCATATAAAGGTAAATAATATAACAACTATACAATATAACAGTTATTTATTACATGTATAGTTTTATTAAACACATGATAACAACTGTAATATTAACAGGAAACTATCCATAATCTTTGTATGACACATGATAACCCCATATAGATGTTAACACTAACTTATAATAACATTTTATTTACACCTGATACAATGTAACCGCTATATACATGTACACATGATAACCCCTATACATCTCATCAGTTACTAGTAGTTATATCATTATGCATTATAGTATCGTTAACACATAAGCGTTCGTCAACGACACACGAAGCTTACATATCGGCATTTTTTAAGGAAAACAGAACATACCATTTTACCATACACGACTTATTTTTAACATATTGCTGAAAAGTCGTGTTTTAAAAATCCAAACAACCAAAATCCAAAACACGAAAAAGCTAGCGGTGAATATTATGATGAGGGTGCCCTCATGCCGTAGAAAATAAAAGCGACACGTACCGCAGTGTATTCCTTCAATACCTTGAACATATAACTCATGATCAATGTGTTTTTTAATGATAGTAATAGTATGTGTGGTTAACAAGCTGCCTAGTGGTATTACACTACAGTATGTTGGGATTGAACTGATTGTCTTAGAACGTTTTATATATGGGTACATACATAGCTTCATAAATCATTTACGTCGTTAAGATTAGATACGCATGCAATATTCACACATACACCTTGCATTTTGCTTAATTGCAAGGAAGAAGGTGATTCTGGCAAGGTATGAAGTTATGAAAGCTGACGTGACTGTTTTATAGATAATCTTACAAAGAGTAACACAAGTTTAATAGATACTTGTAATTAATATGCCAGGTATACATGATATGGATATTTTGTTTCCAAAAAACACACCATTACATTTCTTTTGATGTTCTGTCCATGATACGAAACATACAGGATTTTGTAATTAGTTGAGCTCACATGTAAACGAAACGTAAATATCGCGTAATAAGGGCACGACCTTGTCCCCACGTGATCTAATACCTAAAATATAGTCCTCTGGTTAAACCGTTAAATGTTCCGGCATTGTGTAAGATAACCCACTATCGCTAACGAACACATTATGCAAACCCATGTAACCTATTATTTATAGCACACGATACTTGCCCAGCTTATCATTAAAGCACAAGCCGATACGTTAATGAAATTTAAGCACTATTCAGATCTATACAATTTTGGGCAATACTATCATAATAGGTTTTGTTAAAGTAGATGAATCTTGAGTGGTACCAAACTCACAGCAAGCGTTGCACGGCGGTTAGCACGCCCTTGCTAGAGAGACTGGTACAGTCTGGATGATGAATAGCCTAAGCGCATGCATCATTAAACTATAAATCCCCCGTGAAATTGTTTATAGCCACATAAACAGCGATACTCAAAGCAAGGGCAGATTCCTGAACTATCAAACACGATTTCACACCTGTGATTACGAGACAGGTATAGCTTATCGGAACAAATATGAACGTAAAACCACAGGACAAATTACCATATGAATATAGAATGTGGTTATTCTCTAATTACCTTGACATAAACTTTGGGTACTAATGCCAACGCAGACCTAATACTGATAACCTGAACAATGATAACGGGAAGCCATACGGATCTCATTGTTGTGGTTACCTGTGCGCATACCTGGTATTACTTTTATATCAGAGACACAATACTGCCTCTTGTTTGTCAGGTAGGACCCCTGAATACGACAACTCGACTTGAGTTCCTTTGAACATTAAACTAGTGACAAGGTTACGATCCATAACGTAACAAAAGGCGCAGTTATGGCAATACATTATGCATTTTCGACTTTCCTGTAAATGGCCAAAACCAAAAATTATGATACTGTTCTTAAAATAACACGATAGTGTTTAATTTATGTGTTTCTTTATTTACTACTTCCCCTTTCATTCGCCGCCTTATTTCATAAAAAAAACTGTCCGTTTTATAGTTGTAGATATTATCAGAGGTGACACTCTGATAATGTTGTGTTTATTCGGTGAAAATAATGTTTTAGAGAGTATCTTCTACTATAATACACCGCTGCTATTAACGTTGTTTGGCGTTGATTTTTTTTAATTGTTTCTAGTACGGGTTTGTCATGACAAGTCACTGCCATGTTTTGGGCTGTTTTTACTGCGGGTGTTTGGCTTTGACATGTCGCTGCCATATTTCGGGCTATTTCTACTGCGGGTGTTAGGCTGTGACCTGTCGCTGTCATATTTCGGGCTATTTCTACTGCGGGTGTTTGGCTGTGACCTTTCGCTGTCATATTTTGGACTGTTTCTACTGCGGGTGTTTAGCGGAGACACATTACTGCCATGTTTTGGGCCGTTTCTACTGCGGGTGTTAAGCTGTAAAACGCCGCTGCCAATTTGTGGACTGTTTCTACTGCGGGTGTTTAGATGAGACACATTACTGTCATGTTCTGGACTGTTTCTAGCGCGGGTGTTTAGCTAAGACACATTACTGTCATGTTCTGGACTGTTTCTACTGCGGGTGTTTAGCTGAGACACATTAATGTCATATTCTGGACTGTTTCTACTGCGGGTGTTTAGATGAGACACATTGCTGTCATGTTCTGAACTGTTTCTACTGCGGGTGTTAGGCTGTTACACGCCGCTGCCAATTTGTGGACTTTTTCTACTGCGGGTGTTTAGATGAGACACATTACTGTCATGTTCTGGACTGTTTCTACTGCGGGTGTTTAGCTAAGACACATTACTGTCATGTTCTGGACTGTTTCTATTGCGGGTGTTTGACTTTGACACGCCGCTGCCATGTTTTTTGGCCGTTTCTACTGAGAGTGTTATAGTGTAAGCTGTGCCACGCCGCTGCCGTCTTGTGGACTGTTTTTACTGCTGGTGTGGCCTCCAACATACCGCTGGCATATTTTGGATAGTCTTTCTACTTATGTGTGGCTGTGACACACGGCTACCCTATTTTCTTTGGACTGATTCTGCTACTGTCACGTAGTTGTGACACCCCTTGCTTTCCTTGGACTGTTTTTGCTACTGGTACATGTATGTGTTTTAACACGGCGCTATCGTACACTTTGTGAATGGCTGTCGATGTTGTTGTGATCTTCCTCGATCCCTCTGCACCTATGTTTTGTACAATCTTGGTTCGACAGTGAATGTGAAAATATATCATCAATTCCATGCTCGAATTGACAGAACTATGGGATGTCATTAATCAAAGCATTCTGGTCATCACTTAACGTTGATTTATCATGAAATATTGAGTGTGCAATTAATCAATTCTGTTATTGAGTCATACAAATAAATGTCAACAGCTCCAAAGCTGCACTTCCTACTCAGAGACTTAAAGGTGTAACAGCGGAGAACATCATGAAACAATGATAGTATATGTAAGGTCTGCGCGGAGTTCTTCACCAAGGAATGAGGTAATCCCTCTCGTGTAATTCTAAGGTGTGCGGTAACATTACTAATTATCTCGCGCGTCATTTACGCCCGTCGAGTTGTCAGTTAGGCACCGCGTTAGATGTTACACGTTTATTTTTTGTTTGTCTAATACATGTTGACATATATAACGTGTTAAAATATTGAGGTATATATGTATCGAGTCTGACAGAGAGAGCTATGCCATGTCTCCTCAGATAATATATACTGCTTATCATATCGCACTGTTGGTGTTGTTCCTAAGTAATCAATAACGTGCATGCGGTGTTGGCGAACTTACACTTAAGTTACACCCTTGAAAATAAATAAATTATCATGAATATCACCTCTTTGTAACAAAAAAAGATACATGTAGAACAGAAAAACTAAAATGACATATTGTAAATTTAAATAATTTAAAAGATCAACATTTAAAAAGAAAGAAAACAGATAGCCCAGACAAGTGTACATGTCATAAAGTGCCTATGATATACCACGGAAACCAAAGACGTCAGGGTTGTTTATTGTCGCGTTTGATAGAAAGGATTTAAAATGAAAATACATTGTATCACCAAAAAATAAGACCAAACAACAAAGAGGGACAGAATATACAACATTGTTAAAACATAATTGAAAACGTTAATAGAACCCTGATTATTATTACTAGGTCTTTTATTGCTTGCCCCAAAAGATGTTTGTGGTGAGCTTTCGAACATTTTAAAGAGTTGTGTGTCTTGCTAACGCTAAGATAATATGATAACGAAAGTAGAAAGAGGTACAGTCGGTGATTCTTTCGACAATGTCCATATTTTTAGAAATAGCTTACAGAATACCACATATTTATGAATAATGGACCTCACATAGTCCGCGTCTAGTATCTTAAAAACTCAACCAATATACAGATGTATTGGGTCGAAGTTGAGATACACCCGCAAAAGGTGGTTTGTGAAATGGTTCAGCAACTGATCTCCAAAGACACCTCTTTGGCTCGATTCCTAGCAAAGACATCCAAGGGTTCGATTTCTGGCACGAACATAGGAATTCCAAATGTATACCCTGTTCCTCGGAGCTTGCTACTATCAGTACCTCGATTTGACTTAACGCCGCCGTAGAAAACATTTGTTGGTGACACTGATTGGTCCTCACTATATCTACATTTGCATCGGTATTACAATGACGCTGATTGGTCCTTTCTATATCTACATTTATTTCAATATAACAGTGACGCATATTGGTCCTTACTGTATCTTCATTAATATCGATATAAAAGTACCGCTGATTGGTCCTTATTCTACCCACGTTTATATCGATGGAAAATCTACATCAATGCAAATATAGCAGTAAGGCTGATAGTTCCATACTCGTGGAAGGCAGTCGTGTTTGGCCGGTCTCTGTAACCTCTATCGATCAGACGCTTGTGATAGATGGGGCCTATTTCTGGGCCTCGTATGTTTGTGATGGGAAATGACTACAACGCACGGGGATTACACAATCAAGTTGGGGCTAATCAATATCCATTCATTTTAGAAAAAAAATAGTTACTCGTTTTTTTTTAAAGAATCCAACCTGAAATTCTATAAATAATGAAATCTAGTTCAAGAAGCATGTTCTGAGGGCTGGTGATTTTATTCACATTTAACACGCCAAGTTAAATAAAACCTGGTTGGAATAAGCCAAATGGCTTTATATTTTATTATATATATTAATTGAAAATATTTTTTTGTCAAAAAAGAGTTAGTTGGGTTGATGTTGAATATGCATAATAGTGGTATCATATCAAACTGAATGGGATATAAGGCTAACGCTATGCTATTATGCTCTCTTCTGTGTTTTATTGCATAAAGTATCCCCTTTGCTATCCTCTGTGTTATATCACATAATGTTATTATCTTTGCTATATTACAAGAGATATCATCTTCGCTACACTTAATCTACACTGTATAACATGATCCCACTGTCATAGCTTGTAAAGAAAACGTGTTTGTCTTAATGTAAAGTATGGGTGACAACAAGACCATGTATAGGGCCCTTTATTTGCCCCATTGTATCCCCAAAGAGGATGAAATCATGATGTTTCATACTGGTTTCTTCTTCTTCTTGTTGTTCTGCACCATTTTTGACCATTTTGTATAAAAAATACCCATTTCTTTTTGGTTTATAAAATCTGGTGTAATAAGTTTGGGTTTATGAACTCATTCAACATAAGAAAAAATACATAATGCATGCTCTATATAAGTTGTAAAACTTGTTTCCAAATCTTATTTCAACAAACCTGTATTGCTTCATATTATACTGTAGAAGAAAAAATATAAATGTCATAAAGTTAATATTAAACGAAAAAGAAAGCAAGTTGGTATTAAAAATTGCAAAATGAAATTTCTTTTTTCTCCGCAAATCAGACATTTCATTTACGTAGAGGAAATTAGCATACGTACACATTAAGCATACGCACACATTGGGTAAGGGAGATTTAAAGTAGAACAAGGATTTGCAACAGTATGCGTATATATTGTTTTTGTGAAAATTACCTTTTGCATGAGTAAATTTTAATATGTAAATCGAAAATACTCTATAAATAATATTATACACATATATCAATTTGTACATTTTGTGTATTTTGCCAATTTTCAAGAAGCTGTTTTTGCCCCGTGATCAAACATTTCCTGTGTTGTTCATTTCATAAAAATAGGATAAATCCAAACAAATAAAGGATGGCATTATCAAACTTTCCACATATCTTCAATCTATTTGTAAAAAAAAATGAATATCAAATCATCTTTATTTCGTTTTTCACAAACATGATTTTTCGTAGTTACCCTCCTATCTTAGTCAGCCTAGATCAAAACGAAACATTGGGACGATGCTTTGGCACTTGAATAAAAAAAAAACCAGGAGACCATTAAGAGACAAAGGGGCCTAAAACTGTCTTAAACGCTACCATCCATTTACCAACGCTACCATCCCTTTACCAACATTGCGAAATCCTCTTCAATAACGTTATACATAAAAGATTCAACATTTGTGATTTTTATTTTATCTCAAGTACTTGTGCATAATATCATCTATCACAGTTTTATCTATAAGTATAATACAATATCGAATAAAAGATTCCACGATCTTAACCTTTGTTTTTCGATGAGCGCCTTCTTGATCGGATGTTAATCACACGACCACCCATATTACATATATATCTTTATAGTGCTTTTGCTCGAATAAAACACCACTTGTAATTAATACCCATGTGCTATTAGTAAGACCTCCATCAACGTCTGTCAATAGGTTTTATATTGACATTGATATGTGCTGATTGAGAGAGGTCAACACGATTGTTAAGCATCGTTATGAGCTGGAACTCCTTGATATATCCTAGATTGACTCCTGTGTATTTCCGTACAAGTGTTGTGACCTTCTACTGCTTCAGTGATCTAAGTGTGTAAGAAATCCGAGAATATCAACAGATGTTTATGGGTCTTCTTCGCTCTTTGATATCGGAGCCTGCATTAAGCTGAAGCACTTACGACTTATTTGTGTAAGCCTTAGGAATCTTCCGTGAGAAGCAGACTGAGTGTGTTTTAAAACAAACATTGGTTTTATGTGACCATAAACAGTTAAATGGTCGTATTGGCCGGTAACATTTATACCGGATTGACTGACTTTGACGGTGGCCTTCTGATTTAACTCGATCCCTAGACACCATGTAAAAACTCTTAAATCAAATTCGATTTGTCCTCCACTTCTTGCAGAGTCTGATGAATGTTCTCCGTGTGTCTCCGTCCGAGTAGACAGTGTATGGCAGACAATAGGGAGAGTCTAACACTTTTCAAAAAGGTCAAGGGAAAATATTTTACAAGAGAAACCAAAAAACACTTTATGATCTAATCTCGACTATTGGTCATACATATTTTACTCGCCGATTCCTGGTAAATCTAATTTTGGACACGGCTTTGCAGCTGTTTCTGGATAAAGGCTGTGTTTGAATGTAGAGGTACACATTATCAAGCTGGGGTCTCATAATCAAAACAAAGAGCTTCATGCCAATTTGTGCGAAAAAAATCAAACATACATAATTGATATACCAAAAAGATAATTATGTGGCAATTACAATATCAGGGTAAAGTCGGAGTCCGCACTACCCTGTTTATTGTTTACAGCGGACACAAATCTGGTTAAACGCATCAGAGGCGTCAAGGTTAAGACACCACTCGTAATATGAATAAAATGTTAAGATTCCAAGGCTAGGCCAAGCCTGAACATTTTCGTTTTATTTTGTTGACCGCCTATTAACAGCTAGGGGCATTTCAGGACGTGTCTCTATGCGTGTTGTGAATGCATGCAGGTGTGTGTGTTTGTGTGTGTGTACAGGAGGCATGGTATGTTGGTGTACCTGGCTCTTTATGATAGCGCGGGTCTTATTCCGACTTTATAGTGTTATCTCATTGAAATACCTTGCCGAAGGCACCGAGCACAGCATTCCACCCCGTTACATTATACTGTCAACGGGTGAACCAGTCGTTGCCATTCCCTTAAATACTGAATGTTGAGCACGGAGTTACAGCTACCATTTTAAGGCCTTCGGTATGTCCCGGCCTCGGGACAGAACCCATTGACTTCCTTACCTGGGCTAACGTTCAACATTAAAGCCAAAAGTGAGGTGTTGTCTAGCAATGTGCTAGGAAGTAAAATGTAGTTAGAAGTAGAGAGAAACATAAAGATTCCAAATATTGAAACCGGTGTAGGAGTTTTTTTGTCACTTGTGTTCCCAAGTAGAGGACACAAAAGTTAATCCCCAGATCTGCTGGGGTTCCCCTCATAAGTCGCCTCTTACGATACATGCATAGGTTAACACCAGGTGTATTCTTTTCTCGATCCCCGACCTGCAAGGGTGATTCTGAAAGGTAAAAACATCAATAAATTACTAAAAGCCACGCGTAATAATTGAAGGTTTATGTAAGAGCATTAAGCAAACCAATGTTAGGGAACGCGTAAAAGATGAAAACATAAAGAATTGTAACCTTAGGACGCGTGAAATATATAAAGGTCATTTAAGAAACCAAGGTTAGGGAAAGCATTATAAAGGTAGGAAATTTAGGACACCTAGGTTAGTAAAAGTTTAATATAGGAAGGATATTTAGGACACCAAGGTTAGTAAAAGTGTAATATGGTAGGGTATTTAGGACACCAAGGTTAGTAAAAGCGTGATATGGTAGGATATTTAGGACACCAAGGTTAGTAACAGTGTAATATGGTAGAATATTTAGGACACCAAGGTTAGTAAAAGCGTGATATGGTAAGATAATTAGGACACCAAGGTCAGTAAAAGTGTAATATGGTAGGATATTTAGGACACCAAGGTTAGTAAAAGCGGTCAAGGTAAGGACACGTTTTACACATAGATAAGACATTTGGAAACCAAAGTAGAAAGTGTGTAATATAGGTAAGACAAAGAATACCACGTGAAAGGTTAATGTGTTGCAGGTAGAGCTGATTAGCCCTTCATCGTATCTCAGGCACATAACACTCGACCAGGTGATCCGGATTTTTTAATAGGTTTACTAGACTACCTCGTACATAGCTTTGTTAGCCTCACAGCTGAACACATTCTTTAACCGTAATTGCAAACAACTGTTTGACTTCATTCGATATACATTTATTCACCATGCTTTTATTTTGAAATTTCCAATTGCATCAGTGTATATGATAAGAGACTATTTTTCGCAGACTATGTACTAGTGTTGGGCTTCCAAATAATACCTGAACAAGTTAAGTTGACCTTGTGTTTAGAAAATGGGTTCATATCTGAACACACGTGTCTTGCACACCACACTAAACACATATGGAGGTTGCGCGGGAAAGTGACGATGAATCAAGGTTACCAACACTGGGTTCAATTGGCCAAAGCTAAGTTAGCTTAACGAATTATTAATCGAAATAGAATAAAAGCTATGTTTGACAAATATCTGAATATTGTTTACAAATACTGTTTTGTGTTTTGTTTCGCTGGCAGATTGTTTTGAATACCTGTTCATGCATTGTCTGTTGAGTTTTATTTATCTATTTATTGTTAGCGGTAAGACAATTGGAATGATTTGCACCATCCTGGCCTAAAGCTTATCATCCTTTGAACAACAGGTGACTGATATGGAGATGAAAGGTTCTTGAGAAATATGAGATGGCCTATGTGTATTTAACCTATCAACCCTTTTTATACCACGGAAATCTTTAAGCGAACAAACTCGTTAATATATCAAGACAGTTTTTTTTTGAAGTGAGTGTTTTTCCGGAGCTGCGTTAAGATAATAGACCGTGTGTAGTATCAAAACGTGGATAATGGGTTGTATATATTGACCTATTATGCCATTACAACCTTCAAGTTAATGCGACGGAGCAATATATATGTCGAAGTTACGAAGTAGGGGACTGGGTAGCAGAAGAGAGGTCAAGGTATTAGAGTTGCGGTGTGCAATGGGCCCAACGTCACTACAAGTAACACACCGAACTCAATTAGTGAATACATTTTAAAACTCAATCTTGACTGCACGTGTCAAGTATTTGGTCAAAATGAATGTGTTTATATGTCAAGGAAAGCGGGGTCTGAAGCTGACTGTCATACCTATCATTACAGTGACTTTGTCCTGAAATAATGAAGCACTATAGATTTAAATCAAAATTTGAATAGTATGAGGTTTTATATCTGTACCAATAAGAAAATTTCGAGGAGAATTATGTTACAGTCGACTGCTGGCATTGTGACTTGTGCCTAACACAATCCAATGACTCGGGAGCCGTTAGTTAATAACTGTTGCGTTTGATATCTTTAGGATATTTGAAGTGTGAGCAATCTAAACGTTATCATTGACAAAGTCGGCATACAATACTTTATTACAATATAATGCTTTCATTGATAGTGTACATGTACTCTAGCATTTAAGGTATTGTTGTTATAATGATTACGTATTTTAAAATATTTTCTAACCACTCACACTATTCTTAGATTTTCTGTACTAACATTTCCATCTCTCAGGGATTGGCCTTGCCGAGATAAGCCCGGTGTCCTTGTTTGGTGCACAGGGGCATGGACCGCTTTACTTGTAATATAAAAAAAAATAGGGGTCTCCTATACTAATATATACAAAGGGATATAACGACAGACTGAAATCCGTTACTCTCTTTTCTCTTTCAGCTCGTGTCAATCACAAATCTTTGTCCATATTGGATATACCTCGATTGAATATTGAAGACAATTGATTTATTTACAAAATTAAAACATAGCTACGACTGCCTGACACATAGTTATCCACTGACACCGCTTTAAAGTCGCAATTACACCAATAAATTGCGACCGAACCAAATTCTATACTCACGAGAAATGACCAAGTTTCGCGGATAAACTCGATAAATATATCCAAGGAATGGTTTAAATCCTTATTTAATATCCTCAATCCAATACATGTGCTGCCCGCTTCTCTGAAATACTACGTCGATCAGTTTCTACACATGACAAGTGGTATATGAGGATTTTCCCCCTCGCACACCTGCATTTCACAGCAGCAGTCGACAAATAGGCGCCATTTTCTTTCGAATTATTTTACGCTCCGCACAGAATGATGTTCCGCCCTATCAGTGGCGGAAAACAAATGAGGTAACATTTTTGGAGTAGCTTCCCTTTCGCATACATACAGGTAGCCAATGATAGGGCGGGACATCATTCTGTGCGGAGCGTAAAATAATTCGAAAGAAAATGGCGCCTATTTGTCGACTGCTGCTGTGAAATGCAGGTGTGCGAGGGGGAAAATCCTCATATACCACTTGTCATGTGTAGAAACTGATCGACGTAGTATTTCAGAGAAGCGGGCAGCACATGTATTGGATTGAGGATATTAAATAAGGATTTAAACCATTCCTTGGATATATTTATCGAGTTTATCCGCGAAACTTGGCCATTTCTCGTGAGTAAAGAATTTGGTTCGGTCGCAATTTATTGGTGTAATTGCGACTTTAAAGCGGTGTCAGTGGATTACTATGTGTCAGACAGTCGTAGTTATGCTTTCATTTTGTAAATAAATCAATTGTCTTCAATATTCAATCGAGGTATATCCAATATGGACAAAGATTTGTGATTGACACGAGCTGAAAGAGAAAAGGGGGTAACGGATTTCAGTCTGTCGTTATATCCCTTTGTATATATTAGTATAGGAGACCCCTATTTTTTTATATTACAAGTAAAGCGATCCATGTCCCTGTGGTTTGGTGCAATGCGTGGAGGTTCTCTAGAACTAATTATCCGCGTTTACCTTCCAAGTCCCAGCGGTATTTCTCTTATCGACTACATCGGCCTGGTACACTCCTTGACAAGAGGACGCCAATCAGCAAATACGGGTCATAATAAAACAATTCCTCCTTAATGGAAAATTATGACGGTGATCAGTATGGCATTTGAGGTAACCCAGAGACTGGGAGAGTGACGACAGGTAATTCTGAAAGGTACACGCTGGTCATATCTTGGTGATTAGCGATAAATTACATACAAGTACCCGTGCTAACCAGCTCTGCATACCAGAGGACCTCTTTCTACGATGGCCGACAAGAGCCTGACAAAAAGATATGAATGTTCATATCTTTGTGTACCATGGTACACTCTTATATGGTACACAAAGATATTAAAATTCAAATCTTTGTGTACCATGTAAAAGTGTACCATGGTACACAAAGATATGAAAGCAGAAATAAAATCAACCCGTTGATTTTGTATCTTTCTGTACCAAAATAACGGCCGTAAAAAGTCATGGTACAGAAACATGTGAAACCATCAGACGAAAAGGTTACCTAGTATGACAAATTACACCCCGATAAGGCTGTCATCACATACAATGAAATGTTGATTGCCCCAAATGAGCTACCAAACTATTACTTACTCATTTAAATTGAAATCAACTATTCAATATCCTTTACCGAATTTTATAAAAGTTTTACGTTAAAAAGGAAATCATTATGGATTATTTTTCTAATGCTTACATTTCTAATCTATTCTATCTGCTTCAACCTCTCAAATGAAAGACACTCCAAATCAGTTGAAAACGCCGACGGGGTCCGCAGGGGACAAGGGGACGAGAAGGGGGCAATCAATTTAATTACATCGAAGGATAAATAGGCTACCATTTTGGAAAAGAAAAAAAATGGGAAATACGATGAGCTAGTTGTACAATCCTTTATAATCTGGACATCAATTAAAACAAGGGATATGACAAAAATATACAGATGTCCTTTATCCCTTTTGGAGACCCTCTTAAGGCCCCAATACTTACACAATTGCAACTTACTCTGTTTTTCATCAGAAGTGATAAATGAACTTCACGACTTGTTTTGACATTGTATTTAATTAGGGCTTCACTATTCGGGGTCAGTTCTGGTCATAGTGTCCGATAACAACATTCCGATGCTCTGGTGGTACACTTTTTTCACACAAAAAAGAGTTTTTTTTGTAGAGTTGTTTATAATCTTTGTATGCCATGGTACACTTTTACATGGTACACAAAGATTTGAATTTTAATATCTTTGTGTACCATATAAAAGTGTACCGTGGTACAAACAGATATGAAAATTCCTATATTTTTTGTCAGGCTCTTGTCGGCCATCGTAGCTTTAATTCCGGTCTACATCTCGACGCTAAAGGGATTTCTAGAGATAAAACGGTTGCCAATCGCTCATTAGGACTAAAACTCGTTCGCCAGTAAGTAGGTCAATGGAAATTACTGTTTAAGATCACGAAGAAGGTCACAACTGCCTAGACTAACAATATTATTCCTATGGTATTACTACAGGTCTCGATTCTGTAATGGGTCACCTCAGAATCGATCTGGTGAAAGTATTGGATGTTGGAGTTGTGACGCCATTAAAGATGTAACGATGCGTGCACATTCCTGCAGTCACGACGTATACTTCCCACACTTCCCCCCCCCCCCCTCTCCGATACAGATCCCACGGGACCCGTATACGTGTATAACGAGACCTAGGTAAAATGTCAGCATGCATCATTGCATGTTTGTGATGACGAGTGCGTTACCACGGGTGTATCGACTACTACTATTGCGTGTCAAGGCTCAGTGCGCACCTGGGAGCATCAACCGTTGCATTCCGGAGGAACAAGTCCCAAGGGATCACGGTTTCCTTGTAAGGAGTATATATAAATGGCAATAACATCTTGAATCAGTGAAATAATTTGGTACCGCCAGTAAGCTACGGTCGCATGCCCAAAATATAATAAATGTCTTTTACTTGAGGCCGTGGTTTTTTTGCGACGCCTGGTGTAATTGTGTTACGACCAAGTCCTTTGTACTTGGAAATTTCGGAAATCGATCTAAATAAAGGATATCAATGCGTTGATATTCATCACGACTTCCAGGGAAGATAATATCTACTACGGAAACCAACAAGTTTAGTCATTATCGGAAACGCGTCTCGGAAACCAGCATACAATGTAATACTCCAATAACAGCGAGCAAGGTAAGGTGTCTTAGATGGGACACTACCTATACAAAAGAAAGAAAGCACACTGTCAAGTGCTTTGTCGGCAGGTGACAAGCACATGTGCACTGTCATAGCTGTGTTGAGTTGGGTAAGGCACAGACAATCATACTTATCACATCCACAAGAACCCGTTATTGTGTTCCATTATAAATTAAAGAGCGTATAATCGTTTGGATCCCAAAAATAAACCCGAGAACCAAAAGCACCTTTAGCGAAAGTGAAGACATTGACAGGCGAAAACAATTGAGCAATGGAAATAACGAATCAATAAATATGTAGTACATCCGTATTGCATCAACACATTTCAATAAAGTTTGAATGTATCATTATCTTCAACTTCAATCGTTTCTTTATCGTTTTTTGTGTGTGTCTGATTCACTCGTACACAGCAAATTTAATTTCCTGTCCTGTTATAATCCAGGGGATATGGGTGCAACGTCAGATGACGGACGGAAATGATCCGCACTCCAAATAAAACGTGTACTGCCGGAAAAGGACAGATTAGAACCGTTATTACTTGTTGTTTGGAACTGGTCAATATAAAGTCCTTTGATATCTTTAATTACCTTGATATATATCGGAGAAAGGATTTAGAAATTACAAAGATTTAATTCACAATCAATTCAATGTTTGAGCGACGTCGATTTCCGTTACCATAGCAACAAATGGAACTATTACGACTTAGGTATCTTCTAAGTGGAAATTCAATTTCGGGTCAAATTTGAAATTTATTTCACGGGGAATTTTGAAAATTGAAATTTCAACGAAAATTTTAGCGTAAAAACAAGTTGTATCTTTTTGTTAAGAAAAGCGTATGATGAATATAACAGAAATATCGACTGATTCTCTGCACAAGTAGAGTACATATTTGCATTGCTCTGAACAGCGTTTTTTTCTGTTTTACAAGAGAATTAAGTTGAGATTACAAGGCATTGGCAGAACTCGGATGACGGAACAAGCTATATCCGGATTTGGTGTCGTTTCTCGGAGCGACTTAACATCCAACATATAGCTAGCGGTTATGTAACCAAGATAACCCGTGTAGTCACTAGGTCTGGAAAGGACGGAACGCCTACAGCGCCACGTGCACCACCTTGCTCTTACATTAAGTAGTCACTGCAGTTTATGTGAACTGAAAAAGAAAATTCATGATAAACCTTACCACTGTTACCATTTTTTTTTTAGATAAACGTTGACTGTTACGTTACTGTATAACTTGTCTAGAAGAGCCAGTACAGTCGGAATTAAGCCCTGTACCTAATCTCTGAGTCGGATGAAGATAAAAAACCGTTTCAGGTTATGCTATGACTACTCATCGCCTTATTGCAGAAAAAATAAATCTACGATGGGTTTACTTTGTTGGTAATGACATCGAACTTACTCCCTGCGGAGATTACTCCTCATAGTGGAGAGCTAATTAGGGGAGGTAACCAGACTAGCCACATAGCTTTTAAAACATATCTTGATAAAAATAAACGATGTTTGTAATCCTCTACCTAATTTATGGGGATTTTTATCAAATATGAAATTTAAGCGTTGGAACCTATCGTGACGCATTACTTACTAGCGCTGCATGTATGCCTTCTGCTTTATGTAATGCGATGCGATGGCCCGATTAGGCCTGGAGGTGAGGGTCTCCCGTGTCTCCGTTTGCTACCTTCCTTGAGCAGAGACACTTATCGATGACATATATCAACCGAGCTCTGTCATAAGATACGGCATTCAAGATGAAGATTATTTCCCTTATTGCATGTAATACACATTACACAACCCTTGTCTGTGCGTTGGTATTTACAGTTGTATATATGGTCACTGGTTAGAAACGTACATCATAAACAAAACCTATGTATGATTTAAGGGGTGCTAGGGTCTTCACCATTTTGTAAGTTTAGGAATGTCCTACCTTTCTTAATATATGTATGATTAAAGCAGTCCTAAGTAAGCGCATGGCTCGAGACTAATAGCGTTTTCTATATGATGACACCAGTACGTCATGCGTCATTTAAGTCAAATAAAAGCTTACCATACATCTCTCGTACGTGATCACGGCCTCCCATACATCTCCCTTAGCCGAAATCTGATCACGATCTCCATCCATCTCTCGTAGGCGACAATTGATCATGTCCTTCCATACATCTCTCGTAGGCGACATCTGATCACGGCCTCCCATACATTTCTCGTAGGCGACACCTGAGCACGGCCTCCCATGCATCTCTCGTAGGCCACATCTGATCACGGCCTTCCATACATCTCTCGTAGGTGACACCTTCTGGCAGTGGCTGATCCATTACTAGTTCAGATTCGATGCAACCAATGTAATTGTTAAATTCCTCCGTAGGGATGACTTCCTGTTAAACACGGATGTTATACAATCAAATTCCAGGCATGTTAATTAGTATTTGTAACATTATACCTACGAATAACCTAAAATATTACGCAATATTGGTTAATTTATTGTATTGTCAATATTAAACTTCTTTTGCAAATTTAGCAAAGTACATAATGGACACGTAACATTTTATTTTTTTTATGTATGGTATGGTATTTTATTTCATTAATGTGTTACATGTGTTGCCATTTTCGTAGAATATAAACTATAAGCTGTTCAATGAAAATACTTTAATACTTGTTTTATTTCGGTTGCAGCCCCCAGTCGTCCCAAAAACATGGCACGAGGGAACCCTCAATGCGATAGAACTGGGCCCCGCCTGTCCCCAGCACAGCGGGGGTCTGGCATACATCGAGCTCCATGTTCCGGGCTTCAACAAGACTAGCGAAGATTGCTTATATCTCAACGTATACACACCAAAGGTAAGTGAAGTCATTGGCCAACCTTGTATTCTGACAGAAAGAATTGCGAGAAAATCCTTCTCTGTGTGGCTATTACCTTTACTGATTCGAGCAAAAAGCACACCTGCTGTATCTTCGTGCATGATTGTATGAGGCAACTAACGGGGGTTCTTAGCAGAATCAGTTCTTCTTTCTTGTTTTTCTTTTTTGTTTTCCCTGCTTAGTGGACATTCAAGAGACCACACTTGATGTGCTGCCCCCATTGTAACATTAAAAGCATTTCTCTTATATTTTCTCTCCTATCTACACTTTAAAGTGTCCCCTGAGATACCCACAATTCGCGGACACAGTTGTCATAGGATATTAGCTATTTCGAGAATGCGAAACCAAGAATAATCGAACAAATCTACATGTAGTGGCTGCTATCGAGAATAGCCTTCACTTTGTAGCGATAGCCATGTTTTAACCGAAAGTTTTAAAATCACATACATCAAAGAATCCGCATGTTTTGGTATTACATATTTAATATCAGCCGTTCAAGTAATAGGATATGCTGGGTTCTTACTTAAGTGTCTTTCATGGAAATTGTATGAGAAAATTGATTCGATTCAAATAGTACTGATTTTGGAATGTATCTCAAATCCCAGCGGATCAACGGCTGTGTAAGAGTACAAGGAACATTGTGTGGTCGGTTACGAAATCTTTATCATTGACACAGCTTCCTTGGGGTCAGTCTTAACGACGTAGTAATCAGCCGAAATTCTTTACCTGTAATAAAACTCAGATTGTTACAACCGTATGTTTAACCTTAATACTCGCTAATCCTACACTTCCTGACGACGATAGGGATTGTCGATAAACTCTGTTAATTACTCTGAAATCGAAAACGTCTTCTGAGATGCTTTACCAGCTAAAGCTAGTTTCCATGAGATAAGAACGATGCGTTTCCACACTTCTGTATTAATTGAGCACGCTCGAGTGCAAGGTCTGTCTTTGAAGAACCAATTTCGCTATGGATCTGATATTTCGCTTTCAAGTGTAATCCTTAATATTCCAAAACGATGCAAACGTGATATGAAGTCAAATACCTCTAACGGTTCAACAGGGATTATGGCCGCCTCATACAATATCGCAATGGTTATCTTGTAAATACCTGGCATTGCCGGAGATAAAATAAGGGGATTCGATAGAGGAACAAACCATCAACCACAAAACCGTAAAAATGCGGAGAGAGCAATTAAACATATCAAGATACGCCATTCACATTGATGTATTGGTGTAGGCAACTTGAACGAGGATTTAGCGGGGATTGAGATGAATCAAAAATACTGACAAAATCGCCTTAATGTAATGAATAGATGTTCTTTCAAACTCCCAATCACACTTTCGCGTCTGAAGTGTTTGACCTATGTCAAGAAGATTGTGTAAGTACATCGAACAAGTACTGTCTTATACACGGAACATTTTTATAAAGTCTGGTGTACTTAACCATGGGTATTACTTCCATCATAACCCGATTCTGCAAATAAATATTATATTTTGTTATGTTTCGAATATTTTATTTCCAAAATATTTTTTTATTGTTAAGGGCTAAAGTGTTATGGTTCGTCAGTCATGTATACATATATAGTTTCGATCAATGATTTTCCCCTTTGTTTTCTTTTTGTTTGTTTTAATTTTTCAGAATTTTTGTAACAGTGCATTACACTATCAACATATAAGATGTATTATAATCAGCACGCATTCGTTTATATTCTTTAAACAATTTATATATGTACAGCAATAAAGCAAAACCCTTAAAAACATTAAATAAAGCAAAAAAGTTAACTTTGTCTGGCTTTCTACATCTACAAACGATTTTTTTCTTTCTCGACTTTTTCAAGTGAATGTTTTACGTACATATTTAGACGAAGGAATAGTTGACTTGTAATGTACATGGTATAGATATTGACATTGCATACTTGTTTACAGAAATGGACATTCATTTTGATATATCTGAAGACATTCCCCCCGTATTAAGATCGTAACATGACACATGCCTTTATATAAGTATTACTCATTGGCTTCCAAGGCACACTATAAAAGGTAGAAATTGACAACTGAATCACAAAAAAATATGTCTGAATATTTACGTTATTACTGTTTCAGACTTGTAGACCCTTATTTGAATCCTGTTTTTCAATTTAATATATTTTCTACTTTAATTAAATGAAAAAAAAATCTGTAATATGTTCAAAAATCCAGTGTTATATACCTTAGTTTTATTCAATATTGTTTCAGTACTGTTTTTCTAATGAATTTTTTAGAAATCATAAAACAATCTGATTTGTTGCTCCTATACGCACGCATTGTACTTTAATTATGGTGTGTACTTGCAGATTTAATTAAAGTGCTCTTTGGTTTGTAGTAATTAAACGTGGAGACCGACACATCTGGTTGATATATGATATTACCCCGTGTTACAGTATTGTGTTTCTCGTTACAATAAGGGGAACAGAACCAATACTTTCACCGCGAAATTATTTTTGACGGAAGACCTTTAGCTGTGCTTTCCTCATAAACCCACTGTAACCAATCAAAGTCATGACGGTTGCTTTATAAAGTATAACATATTTTTGAAGAAAAAATATTTCTGTAAATTTCAAATTTTTTTTATACACTTTATATTTGTATATTTGTTTCGAACACATTTATTGCTTAGTTTATTGGATTAGGTTAAGGAATTTCATAAAGCACAACAGAACACTTAGTTTTAAAATGTCCAGGAGAGGAATCCCTCTCCCAAACGCTGCATGAAGTTGAAACCTTCCTTAACAGTGGCATCCTCCCGTTTGTACTCTACTGAATCTGCCAAGGAAAACTCAAGTATACTTATTTTAAATAGTGAAAAATCGAACCAATCAATTTTAGATTAGGGAAACTCCAGTCGCTATATTTAAGATCAGGAACTTTGATTTTCTATTACAACCTAAATACACTACGACCAAAGGTATGTTTCCGCGTACGTCACATACACACAATGTACTGTTCTGACGTTGTACGCTTATTTTCACTAGTCTTAGATTGTTTCAAACTTATTTGTTCTTTCCTTAGACGCATGAGAGTAAATACAAATAACGAGAAAAACATGTTGAATATCAGTGGCGGATCCAGAGACCTATCTGGGGGGG
>NW_018403543.1:2006013-2071825 GCF_002113885.1 Mizuhopecten yessoensis | reverse complement strand
TTTTTTTTGTTAAAAACGTCAGTTAACTAGCATCAACCCTGTTAAAAATAAGACTCAAGATATATAAAAATCTGCTTCATTTCAAACTTTTTCTTTGTGGACACATTGACTTCCATAGGGGACAATCAGAATTTCCATATTAACGAGTGATAGATGAAGAAAAAGAAAGAGGTATGGCGGAAAACTGCCCGTATTTCCCTAAGTCGGCATTTATGAAAACGGGAAAAAAAATTAAGGAGTAAAGCATTTCGGGTAGCAAAAATGCATACAAAAGATATAAAACCAATTGAATATGAATTTTGAAACTGCTGATAAATTAGGTATTGCTAATATGATACCGCAAATATAGCCATATACACTATATCTATGAAAGTGATGGGGTTTCCCTGACTTAAAAAATACTTTCAACACTTTCCTATCCGAGGACAAACTTTTGAATAAACTTTTTGTGACCGTGATGTAATTTGCAAAAACAAATCGTTTTACGGAAAAGTGGTCCTCCTTTGGGAAAGTGCTCAAAATAATGAAAAACAGGGGTGATCAAGTTTCTCTAAACTGCGACCGGTGTTTCTCGGGTTAAATAAGTTTGTAATTGCCAATATCTATATGTTCTTTGTAGCCGAATGTGTAACTCAGTTTACTTGCGACTAGAAAATAAACGGTGCAGGTTCGAATCCTCCTTCAGTTTTTTAAAAATATTTAGGCATGTGATCATTTTCCTTAATAAGGCAATATTTCTTTTTTTAAATCGATGGAAAATTTTGTTTTCATTTTAAAAACATACCTATTGATTTATCAGTTTTGTTAGTAATAATTTCTTTATTATTTAGTGCGACATACTTTTATCGGAGCATGTCAACAAATCGCTGTACACGTGTACAGTACAGCTACACTTTGTAGGTAAGACTATTTTTGATGAAATTTATGAATTGTTTTACCCTCCAACTGGCAATAGTAATTATATCAAGTGCTTAAACACCAACAAATAATGCCGAAATACCAAATATGTGGTCTGTTTGCAATAATCTATTCTTAGACACGGGATTCCGATATTGCTACCTGTATAAAAATACCCGAGGATGCGTCATAACAGTGCACGGGTGGATGCGCGCACTAGCGTAACATGGCTTTGGGGAAATAGGCATAGCAACCCGCCATATCTCTTTCGGCTAAAATCTGTACTAAATAGGACGTGGGGAGGAGGAGGAGGGCCATGAAGTCTTAAGTTTGTTTTACCACCATTAATATCTCTGACAAGTTTCAACATACGATACAGAGGTGACCTTGTAAACCTTAAATAGCGTCTACAGTCTATATTATTCCCATGCATACCCCACGCGTCAAACTTTCGAATAAACGGTCTATTGACACTAAGCATGTAACAGCAATAAGACAATGTAAAGTCCCTTCGTCTTAAAACAGGACATTTGGACATAAATTAGTTTCCTAGATGTGGACCATGTAAACAATCACTGTAAATTGCTGAATACAGTAAGTTATTGGATTCTGATCTATGTAGGGTAATCATATTATTGCCAATCTGTCTTGTGATTGTGGCCACGATGTCGGGGATCCAATTCATTTTCGTCTTCAATGTTTACTTCATCTAATCGACTGATTCATTATGCTTAACCATCTTATCTGGTACACTGATACAGCACTAACCTTGACCGACTTCAAAACATTTAACTATAGATGCTAATTTGCATAGGAATTTATGAGGAGTTCTAAGCGGTTTGTCAGTCTTTGACCAATCCAGCCAACCAACCAGACCCCTTTTACCATTTTATTTGTCGCACTCACTCTCTTCTGACTACCAAACAGATCACACAGTACAGTATGTGTAATTGACAGGATCTGTCTTGAAAGACAACACGAATGTGACCCACATGGAGGATTTAGGAACGAGATGAATAAGTAAGGGAATAGTGCGGGCTTGTGATCACAATGGTTACTCTGCCACTGCTACGTTGAGTTTAATACGTATTATTCTTCATTTCATATATTTCGTCTATGCAAAATATTACTGATCGGCTAGACAATTGGTGAATTATATATGTTAGAAACCATACTAGGAAATACTGAAAAAGTAAGAAAAACAATTGCGTCTGGTCTTTTTGTATACTTTACGCTATAAATTCAACAATTTAATAACTAAATGTCGCCAGAAAGAAAATCTAGAAGTTGAACACAGATTTTCTTATACGTATACGTCTGTAAATGTCATACTGGTACTAGGCCAGCGAGTTGCTGTTGGAAACGATGCCGAGGTAGCAAGTTTTACATCCTGTTCAGATGTCCTGTGAGGGCAGAGACACAGATTGCTAATGCAACACTATGTACATTACTCCTCCTCTGTGTTGTCTTCTCGACATGCTATTGATTTCATTACTTACTTTAGAGCGCCATCTTGGGACTTGTGTGGCGAGAGACAGAGCCGAAATGTAGTTAGTTAGCTATACATTTCGTACTCTCATCTACACTTACACCGTGGGGTTACAAAGTAACCTTTGATTTCATTACGTACATGTACAATGCATCTTCTTCTAACGAACTCGAACTAACAACATCAGAATCAGTGCACGCAGATGTACGTAGTCCGTTCACTCCAGGTTGAAATATAACTCACTGTCTGCTGAGCTGTTGTACAGACACTTATTATTGAATTGTAAATATATGTTATTTTTTTTTTAAAGACAAAGGAAAAGAGAACGGCGTCGATGTTAACTCGATTCGGCATCCCCAATAAAGATGATTCATCAAAATAAGTTATCGAGGGTGCCAAAATCTTGTCGGGTACTCTCAGATTCGTTGTTCGAGATCGACTATATTGTTGATTGTATATTTTCTCACCATTTAATGTCAATGTCCATGTAGTATATAGACTTGTATAAACGTTTAAATATATCTGGAAACAAACCTGAAAAAACCGGATGTTACTCAAAGGCATAAAGGAAATACAATGCAATTGAGTTTTCCATTTAGTGTTACACAACTTTGTGTGGGATGAGGGTTCGATAATACATCAATGATATCTTCACCTTGTTTTAATGTTTTAATGATCAATATTTATATACATATTAGAGGAGACAAAAATACTTCAAGAATATTAACTAATATCGTCCTAAGATCAAGTGACACAAATGATAAAAGCAGCACTACTAAAGAATGTTAACATCTGTCCTAGTACTTTGAGTTTCAATGCAGAACATGTGCATTTTGGTAAAGTACGGTTGTGACCGGTAAAACTGAATTTGTTTTATGACACGTGTCAACACATGTGAGGTATCAAATCACTGATCATCCGGGTCCCCTAGCCACCTCTTCACACTTACCTGATGGTACCTGCATATCAGGACAATTCCCTAAAGTTAAAATCATTATTTTAGATGATTCGTTTGCTAAATTTCGTTACAACCCCCAGATGGCAGCTACTAATTTTGTAAACCAGAGACGTAGTTGAGTTTGATAACTCTCAGTTTTATTGGTATTGTCTAGTTGAGTTTGATTAGGTGGAGCATGATTGCTATTGTCACTTCAGTGTCTGTAGGACTAGATATAAGAGGCACATGATATTTTGAAAAATTGGTTGGCGCGTGGAAAGGCGAGAATTGATTAACGCAATAGCATTGGTACTTATGTACCTATATATATACCATGCTCACATGTATTATACTAAAATCTCGGTTTATTAGTATTAAAACGTATATAGTACATCTTAATGTCGCACTATGGATTTATTTCAGCTATCTGTGTATGTGTGAGGGGTGATGGTCAAAATGTAGATTGTAACCTTTCGTCAATGAAACTGCATTGCTGCTTTTCATAATGACATAAGTTGTACGAATGAGGTTTGAAGAAACATTGGAAAATCGAAAATGCATTTTAGAGTGTATATTAATCGCTTTTATATATCTCTGATTATCCTAAATAGTTATTTAAAGCAATTAAAAGCGTATCAAAACCTTGCACTCTTTACAAACCTTGAACACGAAGAAAACTTTTAATAAGCACTAGTGTGTTTTGGCTGATTTGGGTTATTTTGTTAGTCCTTTAACCCCCAAAAGCCGAATGCTTTGTTGGAATCTCGTTCGTTCGTCGTTTTGCCCAAAATAGACGACAAATCTTTCAAAAAAGAAACTCTTGTATTTTCATTGTTTCGTCTTATCAAATTTAAATGTCATCGTTTCGACAGTTCACTCCGTAAAGACGTGATTAACAATTCTGTTTGGTTGGTCCTTTTGCCCTGAAAAGACAATAATTGTTAAACAATATTTCATATTTGTTTAATGTCATATTTTTCGGAGAGAAAGGCGAGACAACAATAATGCAGGGTGGCGTTTTGTTGATGCGTGCCGACGACACATATACCCTACTGTATTATGTCATAGTAAAGGCACTTCTTTATTATAATTTCCAAAAGGTTGTTTGTGTTTTTGTTATCGTTAATTAAGTATATTGTGAAATGTTCTTTAGTTTTGACCTGTACAATAAGAATAGCTATCGGTCCAGATGATACAGGATGTGTGAAAGGAACCAGTTATGAGTACATACCGCGAACCAAGCTATCCTCTGATCTATCCCTAATATCATGTACCATTTGCCCTCGACCTCGCTTCACTAGAACCTTTGGCGTGTTGACGCTTGCAATGGAAAATAATCACAAATAGATATGCTGACGAAATCATTTACATTATACTGTATTAAACAATGTCTGAACAAGGTACCTTGATGGCACTCTTAGAGCGATTTGGTATTCATCGTTTAATGGGACATTGGTGACTCGTCTCAACTGTCAGTTATTGCTCTGTGACATGCCAATACATCCCACGCGACTAGGACAATAATGTAGCTGTATGAGATTACCAAACGGGGGGAGTTTTTCGTGATGTCATAACTCCTTCCGTAGTTATCAAATCCCAAGAGTAGGAAACATGGACTTTTACTTTGGTTAAAAGCCGAGTGTATTTCATATAACAACAACAATGTTGATACAGTCTGCAATTTCTAGGTGTCGTATGCGTTTTATGCGGAAGTCATCTTAAATGTATACGGGATCAGATTCGTCACGCGACTGTGCCAACTTTGGTCGTTATAAATGTACTACATCCCCCAATAGTGTTTAACCTGTACGGATTCAAAACATGATTACACGTCAGATGAATGAATTATGTTTTCACATTGTCTGTTAATAGAGAGTGTGTGGGTAGTATTTGTTTGACAATTTCTTACCCCATGAGCATTATCTGGTCCGCGGCATTCCCTGCGCTCACTTTGTATCGAACCCTGTTATTGACATTGTACATGTTCTAAATCGCCAACCCTATTAAAACGCACATGCTCAAATTTTCGCTAAGCTTTAATTTGAACAAACTGAAAATCTAATCACGTTTCTTTAATAAAGTTTGTCTGTTTCCTTTTTGCCCGTTTCTCGGATGCAATGAAATCAGACCAGTTGTTAAGTGACCCGACGTTTCAATTTTAGTTTCTTTGATCAACACAAATAATATTGTACAATCAGAATGGTATTTTCTATTTACCACGCACATTTTTCAAGTTCAGATGAATATATGACAGAAGAAAATGTTGTTGTGGTACACCTTTACAAAAGTACAGTATGGTATTTACATAACTACACAATTGTCATAAGGTTTGTTTTGGATATCTTACCAGATGTGATATCGACCTATGGCAGAATCGTGTTGAATGAATGGCGCTCTGCATTGTTTTTATAGTTGACGTCATTAGAACCTAGCGTAAAATATTACGCTACCAATTACCGCGCTATTGATGCATCAACATTTGCGTCGTATTTGGTTTAAACATGTAATAAATGGAAAATTTAATGGTTTTCCTGTGGAATTGCAGAATATACCGATATTTCCACTCGTGATAATATCGATTATCTGCCGTACTCGTGAAATGTATATGGTATCCAACTGGAAACCATTAAACATCATTTACACAAATAATGGTTGAAGGTTGGCTAGAAAATGTTTTGATGTCGATAATAAAAGTGGTATAACTGTACCTGGTCATCTGTTTGTCGTCCATTCACATTATTTGCATGTAAACCTTGTTGAAGACGGAGAGTTATGGTATTTGATGCAACTTCAAACGACACCCTCATGCTGTGTCCATATTTAGAAGTTTACATTGTTTTTCTGATCGATTAGTTTAGTGTCTACCTGCTCATATTTGTTTTTCTTCGCTTCTCTCATGCTCAGGAAAGTACGATACGGATGCATGATATAAAACTTTCTGTTTTTCCTGAGCAGGCGTATCCATGATACGGAGTTGGATTTCTCGTTGTCGGATTTCCGTGTTTCGTCTTAAAGACCGAAACCCGCCACTGAAATCATATTGTGATTAAGACTTGCTGTTAACCATTTGCAAATAACTAGATTCTGAGACCAAATTCTACAACCTCGGATAGAATTTTCATGTTAAAAAACCATCTACAAATTAGAGAAAAAGTTGGTTTTCCCGGTTTGTCTTTGAGTGTTGAAGCTTCATGTTTTCAATTGTAATTTGTCTATACTGCTTCCAAACAGAACATCCAAGCCTTGCAAATCCAGCCCACTAAAAAAAGTCATTGAGCTATATCAAATCACTATAAGTGGACATATTGAACGTTTTCCTGTACAAATTCTCCAAGTAATTGTAGCCTGTCCATGTAGCATTCCAGCTATTTCTGTTGAAAATGAACATGGCTTGATTATCTACTGTAAACAAAGGTGGCTGAATACCCGTATGCAAAGGTAGGTGACCGAATTATCGAGGCTCCATTGAATACAATTCCTAAAGGATTGTGTATATATCCATTATAAAAATAACCGTGTTACATTTTGTATCATTAAATCGTTTCGTTAATGTTGGGAACTTACGACAAGAAGTAGTCAGTGGAGTGTCAGCGACTTTTGTCTATGAAATAAATAAAATTTAATGTTTGTGGCAATTTAGCGAATACACGTTGATAAAATCCTTGCTAACGTATAACCAGTTTCCCGTCACATTACCACTGTAATAGCTGTGTTCGAAAAGACGGTGTTTTACGTTATAAAGCGCAATTGCTAAAGGGGAAATCAAATCTAATGATGCTGAGTCGCCATTAAAAATGCTAGCTAAAAGTCGGATTAATTAGTGTCGAAATGAATATTAACATTTAGTTCCTGTGGAAAAATTGCTACGAGGGCCCATTAGCGCTAGAGATAATAATGAAATCGTCTATGACATTTCCATATTGCATTGGACGATGTGATAAAAGACATGTTGTTATTTGACCTAAATTGCGGATTTTAATGACGTCTTGTTGTAATCACAAAGCCGATCTTTAAAATTACCGGAGCACATTGAGTTCCTGGTGTGTCGTTACCGTGATTTAATGAAAAGAGAAATGTTGGGATCGTTGTTGAACTAATAGAACAAAAAGTCTTGAAGACATACTAAATATGATAAAGTGTGATTGATATAAAATACAAATTGACGGTGAGAACGAAAAGGGTAATGGAAATAGAAAAACATAAATCAAAAATGTGAACCGGTTACGTCTTGTAAAGCCTATTAAATACACACTACAGTGGGAATAGCGCAGATTGTATCAAGGTCGTCGTGGAGAACATGAACATCATGTTGTTTGGTGATAAATATCAGTGACAAGGGATTCATTTGGTTACATGGTTATAACATAGACGTAATGTGAGTGATATTAATTAAACATTAATCAAGGTTAAACAAATCTCATCCTTGAATTTCGCTTGCATATATAATCGGAGAGGAAAATATGTATCGAGGCTATACCGAAATTAGAATATCTATGACGCTCTAACCAACCCTGCCATATAATCGTGATGTTAACCAAACTAAAGGCAAAGCTAAATTGTTGCATGCATTCTCATTGCTATATATATCTTCAATGTTCACACAAATTAATGATTTTTTAAAAAGTTTACTCTTAATATAGTTTTAGCTCATCAGCAGGGTTAACTACATGTAACTAGTCACAGAGCGGACTACACTATCAATTTACTCTCGTACAAGAAACCATGCGTTGGACTCGGGCGTCGATTAGTTGATTGGCTGTGACATTTGGAATAGGAACCTTTTTACTCAATCTGTCATTCGAGCACCCGCGAAAAAATATCATCGATTAGAAAAAATATTAAATTTTGATTTTGAAATTGAAATTAATGACGAGTAACGGTCTTCCATTACTGCCTATTGATATTCAGTTTTCATTTTTTGCTATCGACACGCGGTTTGCATTGACATTTTGTTTTCTTGCTTAAGTAACTCTTTAGTATCACAATCCCGACAACTTTTTTGTAAAATATTGGCATGATTCTACATGTAATGACTTTGAAGAGTACTACTTTGAATGACAGCTTAGAGGACATGATATGACAATAGAAACTACAAATATAGTCATGAATTCACATTGATCTTCGTATTTTGAGCCACAGCTGCAAACTGACATAATACACCGTAATTATTGCCTAAGAGTTGTCTTGTGTAATGTATAGAAAACTCGTTTGGTCTTATTCATGGTGTCTTTTATTACATGTATGTTTTATATCTAGCTGCATAATCTTAATGATGTCTTAAAGTATCTTTTGAATCAATATTATTTTCTATGATATTTAAATTTAAACATAAACGTTATTTCATATACCTTCTATTGATGATTAAAAACATTGTGAAGATCTTTTACCAATATTAATTTTATTATCTAAGGGGTATAATTTTGAATCGCCGGAAATCAATATTTTATTAACAATTTTTATAACGAAGAAAGTTTCAAAAATTATATTTTTACCTGACGATATTGTAAACGTGATGCAGCTTTGATTCAATTGAAACCTTGGCAACCCTTAACATGTACCAAAGTGTAGAAATTGTCTTTAGCTAGAGGTCATTGAGGAAGCATATTATTCATTGCAGTGGTGAGTCTCTGGTGTAGGTAATCAGCATTTGAACGTTTGTACGGCAAGGTAAAGTTGGACAGTTATTCGTTATTCGTTATTCAGAATAACGAATAACTGTCCAACTTCACTTTCCGCGGAGCGAAAGTAAAACTTTACTTTGCTCGTTTGTACTGCGTTTGACTTGCAATGCGATCTTTGAAAGGAATTTCAGTAGCGGACTTGCTTCGTTCAAGATCCTTAGTAAATCTCCTTGTCACAAGTAGCTGATGATGTTTTTAAGGATACTTCGTTATCGAGCCGAGTTGAACTGTCCATTTGTCTGTTTGATAAATAATAATAATAATAATAAATAATATACAACATTTATAAAGCGCCCTATATAATTTGTAAAATTACTCTAAAGCGCTTTACAACATATGGATAATAGTAATGGTTATAATTGTGAAAACAAAACACAAAGGCTTACAATCAGTTTTATACATTTAAGCAAGCAATGTGCACATAATTGAACAAATAAAAGGGTGGTATTTACATAACGTCTTTGCAAAGATTCTAAAATGCAGACGTGAAGAGGTGAGTTTTGATGTCCCTCTTGAACTTGGCCAGGTTATTGGACTTTCTAATTGCAGAAATAACAAAGCAGTTTGTGAGAGCATTTCTGGTATTGCATTGATGACACACAGAGAAATCATGACAAGTAATGCAAACGTAAAGATTTACGTGCTAGGGAAAGCAACTCTGAATTCGTCTATACGTTATGATATCCCGAGGGTAACATTTAATCCTTTTAATTTTATATGTCATTTTCAAAGCTCGAAATAGGTACACTAGGGTGAAACGGTCACACAAGTAATGCCGTAAAATAAACATCCAGGGAAAACATCCATGTGTACGTTATACAATACAAAAGAGTCTCCGCTAAGATTGAAGAATACATCATCACTGCTTAAAATATATATCAATGATGTTCCATCAAAGCTCGTGCCATTAAAGTGGCTTTGTGGTTAATTCTACCCATTTAAAATACTTTTATTTCTTTTTACACAATAACATTGTTCTATGATTTTTGAATTTTATATAGATTTACATATTTCTTTCTCATTTTCTAAATGAATGTTAATACTACAATGTAAATAATATTTTGTTATCAAACACGTATTTTTTTTTATGTGTCTTGATTAACTGTGAATAACATATTTTTTTCATAGACGTATTTTTGTATGTTTATTTACATACATCCCTGCTATTGTCGTTCAATGCATTTGGATTTGTTCTGCTGTATTCAAATGTACAAATGTATACACTTTGTATGATATAACATTTCTCCTACCTCTGCATTTTCACGATACCCGTTTCCCTTAAGGAACACTCATATGGGATATACAGCTAGCCCGCATAGTTGCTCCTTTAGAACCCAATCTATGGAGATACTTTTCTCAAAATCGAGGCAAAAGAGCTTATTAAAACGAGTCTTCAAGTTAAAATTATTCAGTATCAAATTCTGAAACGCAAATTCATTTTATGTGATGCACGGCGCCATTAAATTGATATGAATTGATTTGATTAGTATATATACAAACAATGACGTCATAAAAGAAGTCTAGTATTAAAATATAAATATTGGCGTAATAAAACATGTCTAGTAATCTTATTAAAGTCTAGTTATATGTTTTTACATATACAAAAATAAGTTTAGTAATTTACATACAAACAATGGCGTTACAAAGTAAGTCTACATGTATTTATATTCTACGAACTGTGGTGTAATACAACAAGTCTTGTTATACACATGTATGGAAACCATTGTTTAACATGAATGATCAATTACTGCGCAATTATCTTTACACATGTAAATCGTTTAGATGTATACTCTGTTAATAACTACAAACATCACCTTATGATTATGGATTGTGATATGAAAATCAACATGATATAAACATATTAAAAGGCTACACAGATATAGGAAACTGTCAGCGAAATGCAGTTTTTCCTTAGTTTGCTTTAGAACTTAGGACAAGTTACACTTACTTTAAGGTTTTCAGTTTTAACGGCTGACAATTACAAAGATGCCCTTATGTCGAGATATCATCAAAACTATATTGATTTAACTTTACACCACGCCAAAAGCATTAAGTTATTAATCAATTGCCCTTGACATTTAGAACGTGACGAAATACGTTAGGGAGTGGCGGTTTACGTTTGAACGTCATGCTATATAACGTCAAAAGGACCCTATCATAAAACAGGCAAATTCTAGGGTTGGGGAAATTGTCATTTAATCATCATATTCTACGGTCTTTTTAAAGTTCTTTAAGTCGTGTTTTAATTTAGACACAAAGTACTTCCCACCAGAATGAAAATTCAAAAATCAATTTTGAAAAAGTGCAGGTAAAATTACACATCACCGTCTCGAAGGCCAAAAAAGTCGAAAGTTATACTCCGGTGAACATTCCCCGATCAATAGTGTTAAGACCAACCCTTGATTAATTGGTTCGCACTAGTATTGGCTAAGTCTTTAAATGAAATAAACCAAACGTCAAAGCGCTATTCTGTATTTATTTTACACTAGAGCTGCAACAATACATTAATATGACGATACGATACATATCACGATACTGTGGTCACGATATGGTACGTATCACGATACTGTGGTCACGATACGGTACGTATCACAATACTGTGGTCACGATACGATACATATCACGATACTGTGGTCACGATACGGTACGTATCACGATACAAATAGTACATGTTATTGTAAAAGCAAAGCGAAAAGATATGTTGCATATTTAAAATGGCAATATTACAACTGGAAATATACTTAGTCAAAAAGAACATGATCTTCAAGTTTTACACAATTGCTGTCACTCGCCATGTTGGAACGGATAGGAGTAGACTGAACGACCGAATCTAGAAAATATCGTTGGTGTATCGAGATCTCCTAAAAATATTGTGTATCTTGCCCTTTTTCAAATAGCGCGATATATCGTCGCACGATATATCGTTGACGCCCTACAATACACAGATCCTATAATGCCATTACAATATAGAAATAAGTCACAAACGAAGAGAAGAATGGCAATGATTATTTCAATTAAGTAATAAGTACAAGATAATTGCGAATACATGAGTAAATGGCTATTCAAAGGTAGTGATAAATATTCTTCAAAACAAACAATGTGATGAAATAAATGTCATATTTATACATATTGAAAAGCAGATATTCTTACATGTATGAACCGTATAGCTGTCTATGAAGATTTACGCTATTTGCAGTGTAATTCAGGTACTTTCCTCAATGTTACTGGGCGTTATATGGCTGTTTTAAATTGACGTTTCGGTGGAAATTTAATAAGACACGTTTTTTAATGTTACTAGAATTCAAGTTGTAGTCCTTGAGCTAATATTGACGAAAACATTTCATTTTTTTCTCAAACACTTGGTCGGGTTCTACCCTGGGGGTCAAGGGACCTTTTAGAAGGTAGGTGAGCACTGGTTTGTTACCTCTTTGTGATTTTCCAGGTTTGCAATTGCAGATTAAAATAGCATTGATTATTGAATATATCCCAACGAAATCATTAATTCAAATTTATCTGTTTACGACGGCACATTTTTATCACATACGTCATGACTTTTCGCCAATTTAAGGAATATTCTTTATGGAAAACAAGCTTGTAGAGATGTTTAGGGATGTAAACAAATTCTATGGCTGTCTGCAATCGGCAGACACAGACATTTCTTTTCTTTACAGTGGCCGCCTGCCGAATGCCTCATCCAGTAATTAACCTTCTTCTCATATAACAAACTGATCAGCAAAATGGTGACAGCAAACAGCCAAGATGGGATGTTTTAATTTCAGACTAGCAAATTAGACAGTGGGTTAGGTTATATCATCACCCATCAGATTGGGGCGTTCCGCAAGTATTATCAATCAAACACGTGGCAGGCTCCCGTAAGTATCATCACCCATCAAATAGAGGTTACAGATAGTACCATTACCCATCAAATAGAGGTTACAGATAGTACCATTACCCATCAAATAGAGGTATCGGCGAGTGTCATCTCTCATTGACTAGGGGACGTTCCGTAAGTATCATTTATCAAAAGGTAGCTTGTTCCCCCGAAAGTATATTTGTCATCACCCATCGCCAGGGAGCGCAACGGAAGTATCATCACCTATCGACAGGGGGCGCAACGGAACAATCATCACCCATCGACGGAGGGCGCAACAGAAGTATCATCACACATCGACCGGGGGTGCAACAGAAGTATCTTCACCTAGCTATCGACAGGGGGCGCAACAGTTATATCATAACCTAGCTATCGACAGGGGGCGCAACAGAAGTATCATCACCCAACGACAGGGGGTGCACCAGAAGTATCATCACCCCGATCTAAAGGTGGCGCTATGAAAGTATCATAGTGTTTTAGACAGGGGTTGCTTCGGAAGTATCATCAATTCAAATGGCAGTAGGCTTTCCGACAGTATCATTACACATCAGACGGGCTGGGACGGGAAGATTTTTCTGGCATAAGTTTTACATGTACCACTTAAACAGATAGTGGGTACTCTGTTGTTATCATTATCTATCAGACAGATATGACCTGTTGTTTATCATTTCCCATCACAAACGACACAGGACTTTTTGATTGTTATATTTTAGCTGTGGATACCTTACGGCAATTTATGTTAAGAGAAAACCTGATAGAGGCTATCGTGGTTAGGAAACTAAACGGAATATCTCATTTGTGGTGAAAGCTTACCGAGATTTTTGTTGTGGTCCGTCTGCTCGTCTTCCATTGTTATAATGTCTTTCCTGTCATGACTTGTTCCTTTTAACAGATATAACCGGCGACATTTACAGAGAATTATATTTGATATAGAAATCAAATGACAAATCAAATTTACTACGTTGTGGATACTCACTGTGTTGATGTATGGCACTATCAATACATGTTTTTGTTTCTTCAAATTTAAGTGGTTGGTTTCTAATTGTCTGATTTCATCTCATTTCCTAATAAAACAAAACATTTTATTCCATTCTCATATCGAATGACATCAAAAGGCAATTCCCTCGGAAATCAGGGTGTTTTTAATGCATTTACAATCTGTTTGTGTCTCGGTGAAAAAACGTCCTCATTATAACGAATTGTTATCGCAAAGCATTACTTTTAGTACCGCTGAATTCAATAAAGTAACCGGGGAATGTTTTAGAAATATAGATTATAGACACAGATGATCGATATCAGTATTATATGATACTTTTAGGAGAAGTTGGAGTATCTACCATTAACCTCGAGAACCATTGTTTGTGACTTAACATGTCAACATTTTAAAATACCCCCGATCGTTAAAGTATGTTTAAAATCGATAGCCTTACACTTCACAGAACTATTATAAATACATAAACATATATGATGAGCATCATATTTCTTTTGCATAAGTAAGAAATGCTTGCATCTTTATCTGTAGCCGACCCTTTCAATCCAATTAGCTTGACGGTTTACGTCAGATCATACTTGGAGCAAGGCCCACGCAGGTCAAAGTATTTGTAGCTGAATATTTGTTGGTGGGTTTGATTTATGGTAGTAACTATATACTAGATAGGTTGTAGTAATAGTATAACTGACTTTGAAAATTGCTTACCAACGTCACTGTACCTAATTCGGTACTTGTGCAATGCAACGAGGTACTTTTATGCATACAGTTTTCATTTGATAATACCTTTATGACAATTTAACTGTAGATAAGCTTCATGGAGTGCTGATTATCGTTACATAGACAATTAAAAGTTTAGAATAAATACCAAAACAAAACTTTTGTGATTTACGTGTGCCGTGCTACGCTACTTGTTGGGATATCATTTTCAGAAGTCCATTTTATCATAACTAAGGCTACTTTGGAGAAGAAATTTAATCAGAACCCTCTTCGAATTTTAAATATTTCAACTACGCACACTTTCCTGCTGATATTGATATTTTATCTCCAAATATTAGCCAAAATACCGGAAGTGTCCCTTTCAAGATACAGTAACGCGAGTTACTATGTAATCCTGATGGTATTTCGCATTCTATTTATAGAACCACGCGCCCAAAATACCAACTTATAATAGAAATGAAAAGTGGATGGTATCTACATTGTATTTATGAAAAATGAACAAACATTTTTGAACTGAAAGTATGGTATAAGATCATTGATTTTTATCTAAAAAGTGTCCCGATTTGGGTAAAGTAATCTTAAGTTTCATAGAATGCATTTTTGCAGACCTTTCATTTTTAGATCAATGCCTATATTTTTGGATTACATTTGGTAGATTGCTGACAGTATTTGTTAAGTGAATGACACTTTTGTAATAAAAGCAAGTCTCAAAGAGGCAAATGGTCTTAAAAAAATAAAAAGATGTCGGTATGAATCTCAAACTTTACCTAAAATTTGATACAGAATTAGAGGGATTCGATTTGTTAGAGAATCTGGAGAAGGGGTGTATCAGACTGTTATCTCTATATGGCATTTGTACCACTACATAAACGCCGAGTTCTCATGTCAATTAAAATTCCTTTCATAACGGATTTTTCTCATATCTATAGATGGATTAACATCAAAGTAACAACTACATAAAATATGATTTGATTTTAATTTGATCATATCTCACAAATGGTATACATTTTTGTATCGTCCATAACTCAATACCTGCTCGTCAAATAGGTCACCTCTAGACCACACGATAACGCCGTTCACGTCAGAACCATGGACGCAGCGATATTGCAACATGGTACAGCTATCTATTACCTGACATGTTTAAGTTAAATGTTTTTATTTTGAACTTTTGAACGAACAGAAGGTTAACTGTATTTGAACTATATAAAACGAATATTAGGTATCAATGTCTTACGATTCAACAAACAAATGAAATATTTGCAATCAAATTATTATACCATTGCCTATTTTATTAAATCATTCATTATTGATAATGTATTGCTTCACTTGTGGTAACTAGCATATCTTTAGCCTTATGAGCAATCAGAGAGCTACACTCTGTAGTTAGCAAGCCATTACCTTGATAAGTGTTGTAGGTAAAAGTCTTCGAAAGAATCCTATATACACATGTCTGTAACAATATGTAGATCTGAGGGCTACTTGCAATCAGAATCTCTACTAAACCACTTAATTACTCAAAAATTAATAGACATTCACCACAGTATACCCCTAGCTCTTAAACAATTACAACATACCGCTCTTTTTTGTGTTAATTTATCGAGTTTGGTGCAGAGATCCATTACAAAGGTCCTAGATGTTTCAAGATCTGATTAGCCTCTTAACCCTAGCCTTAACAATTCGAAATTTGTGGAATTAACGATAAAATAATAGCGTTTGTTTGATTACTATTAGACTGAAAGGAAACAAGCAGGTAAACTTGGTGTACTATACACCAGGGCTCCGTCACCGGACCGGTTTTGGATAATTCTGTGTTAATGTTAAAGAATGATAAACTGAATGCACTGTTTGCGGATGTCACATCACGTGCACTCTCGTCACATGTGAAACATGCACATTATTACATTGAGCAATTTAATTTGAAGTTCAAAAATGGTTCATGAACGTTCACTCTTTTGAAAGAAAGTCTCAAATTGTGTCGGATTTTGATTTACTGTTAAAACTAAACATTTACGACAAATAAATTAATTTAGTCACTGCAAGCATTTTTTAGTGTAAATAGGGTGTTTTATTATTCTAATTTCCAATAATGATTCCCATGATGCTATTTCGAATGCTGAAATATTTACTTGTTAATGTGTACATCCAAAGTATTGTATAATTTGCCTGAAAGTCTAATAAAATAAAAAATAGTCAATACACCCTTGGGTTGAGTCATAACCGGGTAGTCAGGTTTTACGGTTAAGGATCTAATGCACAAGTTCTGAATTTGGAACCGCCTGAACAACGACGACAGCGCCATAAACGTAGGTGATTTTACATGACACCTGGGGACACACATACAAATATGATAATGGTTTGTTACCTCTTAAAGTGTCTGACAATTCAAGTTACAATCTACGAAACAGAATTTTAAAAACCTTTATACGGTCGACATAGTTTAGAAACTCTTCATTCTTTATACAAACAGAAAACACATTAATATTTTAAACGATCTCGTTCACGTCGCATAAAATTTCATACTGTTGAATTCTTTTTCAAGGTTCTACTTCACGGGTATTAAGCAAACATTGTAAATGTGTTTCTTTGATGGTGCTACCGAAAATATTTTAAAAATAGTTTGATCAAAAATCCCAGATGGCCACTAGAGTGCGGTATGGCGACTTTCAGTTAAGGTCAGACGGCCAAGTACTTGTATATCAACTTCCAATAATACCTATCGGTCGAAGATACAATATAACATTTCAAAATCGTCCCATTTCTAGAGGGCATTTTACCAAAGCCGAAAAAAACCGGTTATACTGTGCCAAACAGTTCTGTATAGATGCCTTCCAACTGACACATGTTCATCTGTTTGTCGTACGTACGCAGAAATACATGTAACATTATATGCGTGCGCATTTTTAATTTCCCTTAAGGCATCATAGAAAGCAGACAGTAAATTTCTAGGTTAGGTTTCATGTCATTTTCGTTATACTTTTATTTCTACAGTATCACAATTTCCCTTTGACTGGTATTCAGTATACGATTGTAGATATACTAGCCATAAACACAACATGCCCTATTCGTACTGCGTGTTCCTCTTGTAAAAGCCAGGAAGAGATAAATAAAAATAAATGATGTTGCTGCTGTGGATTTCTCAAGTTGTCAAGTTTTCCTGATATTACATTTTATCCATCAGCAGGACTTCTGTTTTAGTTTTCTATAGGTATATTTGGTGTATACGTAATGGTAATATATATCTTGTAACAGTTGTCATTACAATATTATTTCTAATGGAATTGTAATAGTAATATACGTCCTAATATAGAATCAAAGTAATGTTTATCCTATTTGAGTAGTCCTCCAATATTATTTTCTATGTGTTTTTTTTTCTTTCTTTAATATATCTATTATAACATACATTATAATAATTTCATTCCCCAAAACCACCTAATAAAGAGCAATAAAGTACCAAGATATGAACAAAACTGTAATTGTTGCGAAAGTAGGGCAGATTACGATCAGAGAAAAAAGCAGATGGGTATCATGAAAAACGTCGACTTTCATATCGCACAAGGAAAGAGAGTATTTACCAATGAAATATTAATGAGGGCTCAAAACTGTCGGTATTCTTTATCAACCAGCATCTCTCGAAAGCGTGTGTTGCGAGTTTGTCCTCAGCAGAACAGTGATCATGATACAGTTGTTTTTAGAACAAATGATATTTTTTATTGCCGTGCATTTCTTACAAAATAACGCTTTATGATTAAAGATCAAAAGTGTTCCTACAGTTTGGTATGATGTCTGGTAGTGTAAATGAAAGCAATGTTCGAAAGGAAGAAATAGTCATAACACAAAGACTGTTCAGGATTGATAAACAAAAGAAAAATCAATATCCAAAAAATTCCTCTGCAACAGTATAAAGTGTCACATTACGGTTATAATCCTCATTAAATGGTATAAAAATGGTACTTTAAGAAAAAAAACTGGATAACTGCTCTGTTACATTATCTGAAAGATTCCTTTAAAGTTTCGGAACCCGTTAAAAGAGGCAAGTCCTTATTCCTATTTTTGATTGCTACTCGGGAAAATTGTAATACAAAAAGGATGAAAACTAGTATCCCGTCTTTTGTAAAATTGAAAAATGTGTAGGTATGGTTTCCTTTGTTACCGGGAAAGCCCGGATCTTTTTGCAAGCAGGAAATGCTGCAGTGATTGCAACATTAAATCGAGTTATTAGATGCTTTGTCTGTTGACACACCTACACACAAACACCGAGAGCGTTTTGACATAGGGGCCCATAAATACAAGCTGATTTGTTCTCATTTTAGAGTTCCAGCTCCTATTTCTTTTTGAGCTGATTCATTTAACCCACTCTGAAAGTGAATACAATTTAATATGTTGACGTTTTGTCCATTGTCTGCCGTAATCTTCCACAGAATCAATCGGTATCTTTAAGTTATCATTCCAGATGAAAGTAGGAGCATTTCGCTACTTTGGACTCTCTAGTGAAATCTTGTAGTTTCAAATTATGGATTATTTGTATCTTTGTGATAAGGAAACTCCTAGTAAATTGCCAAAGTTTATCAGGAATAGTTTTAGGTGAATGTCTTGAAATGTCCACAATTCAATAAGAAGCAGCAAAGAGTGTGGTATAAACATGTTGACCACCAAAGGAGTCCTTTAGAGTCTCGTCAAGGCCCTATACCATGACGTCGCGTTGTAGTTAGTTGGATTGTTGTTATGCCGATGCCCATGACTACGATCAAGTTTCATTTAAGGATCGAACAAAGACATCGCACTTGTATGCTGAATTGTGGACCTGATGTTAATGGTTTCCAATAAATCACCTTGCTATGAAAATCTAAGCGGGGTTGACGCTAATATTTAATATTCATAGGCGTTGATCTTCCTTTCCTATAGAAAATATACGATTAATTATTCCAAATAGCTCAATAATGCCATGAAGTCCGTGTAACGTTCTTGTTATTGTCTACGGTACGAGGTACAAGGTGTAAGGTTATTGGTACGGTAATAGTTATTTCGTATATTAATATCATTCCTGTATTATTTATAATTGCTAGCCAATTGTGTTGTGCGATGGGCTAAGGGTTACCATGGACTGTCCACTTAAATTTCTTACTTTCTTGTAAGTAAGTTCATAATGTGTTACTAAATGGATGTCAATTTCTCATGAAAATTTATAAATTCTTTCTTGCAAATCGATTGATTGTTTTAAGCAAGGACAGTCTGATACGATTATTACGGTGTTTATGACGTAACAATATTATCAACATATGATGTGTCCATATCTATCGCAGAAGTATAGAGAAAGCCTATGAACCATATTAGGCAGAAGAATATTTAACGCATCAGGTTAGTTAGCAGTTTTGATTCCTGTGATAACTACTAAATAATGTAACGTCAAGAATGCGATTCACGTCATATTTCAAACATTTTAACGATGACACAAATAATTTATATCTTTTTTTTCATATGGCGTCTAATTATTTTTGTACATCGAGTGTAAGCTATACATTTATGGCTAGACAGGCGATTCAATACAGAGGACAACTATATCTGACGTACATTGATGAAACCATATATATAAATGATGTTGCTTAACATTATCCCTTTTTTTATTTTTTCAATATTTGTCAATATTTGTGTGGCGTCAAATAGAAAAAAACGACGGCAAGCTACATTTGTAATGACGTGTCAGCAAAGTGGTTTAGCGTTCTAGGATAAGGTTTATCGACTCCAGAGATTACAGTCGTATATTAGTAATCATTCTTGAATGTCCTTTATTTTCTCGAGATAATTTAACGTGAACGACCCAGGTACTTCATTCCTATCCTGACTTAAATATGACATTACATGTGTATCATCACGAGACATCATTTAATGTTTATGGCGTGATGTAAAATAGTAAAATCAGGGACAGAGTTAATTCTAAATCAACATGTTGTTAAGATGTGAAGGTCGACGTTTCAAATGATGCTCATCAGTGTAGTTTTTTTCTTTTTTTTTCATATTAAACCTGAGTTTTTCAATTTGAATTCCCAACGGGACATTTCTTACATGTAATACCTGTTCTCTTGATTTACTGCATATAGGCGTGAAGATGTTATTTAACAATAGTGATCTTATTCGAGATAATATTTTGACCTTTTTGCAACAGCTTAAAAGATTTAAGCAAAAACAAGACTGATTGATGGTATTCTATTAGACGCTTTGTTGGGTTTATTTGTCAAAATTCTTGTAAACGTTTAAATATAAAAGCAGGAAATGGGGTAGGTGTAGACTAATCGTTAACAGAAAGGCAGCAATTTGCAAAATATAATAAAAATCGATCGAGTGAAAAATATGTCAAGCCATTTTGGCATTGTTTATGAAAGTTTAAAATACAACAGCTGGGCAAAATGTAAGTCATGTTCAATGAACATATTGCGATGCACAAAAACAACTTGTGTATAATCTGTGGTAATTAGATCTGAATCATTTGAGACTATACCGCTCTACTATATTAAATTATTGTAATTGTATCATGCATGGTGTTTGTACAGTCCACTGTCACCCATCGGTTCCCTTCATCACAATAGTAATGGTCATGTTTCCTACGCAAAACTTTGAAGCAGTAAAGATCTTGATGAAAAGCACGTGGTGCATTATAGAAAACTAAATTAGAAACATTTAACTTTGAAAACGGTTCAATAATTCAAACTAATCTCATATTGAAATCTTAACTGTTTTCGTTCAAACAGAAATATGTGCACACAATTGAGCAGTCTGTTAGAAAATATATGTACTGGTGATGATATTTAGCCATATTGCTTTCTTGATCCAAGTGCGATACAAGAGCAATGATTCATGCAAGATATCAACCATTGCATGGAACATATTACTTTACAGGCGATCCCCTCGAGAAAGAAGTTCGTTCAAATAAAATGTTCGAGTGGAAAAGTTCGTTTAAATGAACTAGCCTGTTAAAATAGATTCATTTTAATCAAAAGTTCTATTTCAGAGAGATTTATTTGGATTAGGGTCTGTAGTCGAGGATTCATCTCATCTTAGCAGATAAACGTCTCTTGGAGTGACAGCGTCCTTAAGGACCATTAAACAATGCCTCTTTCAGTTACATTAGCCATTTTTTTATTTTCTAGTGTTACATGCAAACAGAGTGTTAAGTTTGGTTCCAAATAAGAGTGTCGTGACGTCCCATAGGTTTAAAGGCAAGTTGTAATTAACCACGATATGAAAAAAATGGTATCTTCTTTACTGAATTTAATTACATTTATCTGCGATATGGCAATAATGGTATCTCAATTGCAAATTTTAATGACATCCACATACGATATGTCAATAGTTATACCTTCTTTGCTTAATTTAATGACATTTACCTACGATATAAAAATAATGGTATCTACATTAAATGACATTTACCTACGATATGACATTAATGGCAATTTCACTTCTTACTTCTTTGAAATTTACCTATAGTGTGACTTTAAATACTTCTTCTCTACCAAGGTAGATTAAAGGCCACTGTTCGCTTTGCAAAAGTATTTTCATGAGTATCGGAGTTATCCCGGATAAATGCGTTCCTTAGACCGTAACGTAACAGTTATAATAGTGGTCAATAGACAGCAATAGCAAAGGAACTGTCTCAAAATTAATGGATGACTAACAATTAAACTCTTACTATGCTATGGGCGTGCTATGTGCGGTCAACGGTTGCCTTACCTACGGTGAATACCTCCCCGGAAAACATTTGCCTCCGTTCCATAGTTTTGATATACATTAATTATTCTCTGCTTTTTCATTCTCAGCGGCACGTCATACGTAAGAAAGCTAATGGGTATTATTTTAGACTAATGCACAGACTTATATGACTCAGAACATATCTGTTTCTTAAACATTTTCATTTCGAAAATATTTTCATTGGGGTTTTCTATACTGTATCACGCCAAGTCGCCACCGGACATTTCGAGATAATAGGTTGACTGCTCTTCCTCAACTTCCTATCTCATCTTGTCTGTCAACGCCACTCACCTTATCAGATAACGTTATGGTTTATGTACGGCTTTCGTAGTTTTACCTATGGCCAAAGCCGTTCGAGAAAGGATGTTTTTGAAGTTTAATATTTATGTTATTTCCAATGTCTTTTATCGCATGGTCTCTTTGATTTTGAGGGATATCTAGTTTAAAAGCAAATACATCAGCAAGTGACAGGTCTATCTAAGACATCTACAAGCTGCACAAAGAGTTATAAAATGGTCTTTGCTTTAATTTTAGAATATTATCAGGACCACTTTCGTTACTCGATCATCATCGGGTTTTCATAGATTGTAATACTGTGTCTGGCAACCGTCAACCGCCACAAACTACTTTCCTTATCTTTATAATGAGGGAGAAGCCACCATTGCGCTGCATTGTATGTAGACTTATATTGGGTTCGCACCAGCACGGGGTAGGCAGCAGACAGGTAATGCATGTCATTTCAACATTACCCAGGTAACAGTGTTGCCTTCCGCAGATGAGGGTATTACATTAAGATAAGATCCAGTTTGTAACGTAATCGTATTAACTATCTTCTCATTAACATGGACCATTTGTCTGGATGTTCTGCTTGTATGTCTGTCTTGGGGCTGATGCAGCTTTATAACATTGGACGTTACCTTTTTTTGCGTCGAGTTCACTGTTTCAAAGGTGGTTGACACGATAGGCTAACAGAGATCCGTAGATGTAGATACATGTTACACGTTCGTATAGAACAATAAAGGAGACACACGGACATAAATACCGTGGGTGTAAAACAACGAAGGGGCCAACATGCAGATAGCACATCAGTATAGGGGTCGGTCGTAAATGTGTACCTTAACATATTCTGGAACGGTTTTTACGAAACTCGTATTAACGCAAAAAAGGCCTTTTCTACACATGGAACACATTTGAAATTAATTTCCATTTTTTTGGGCTTAGTACCACTAGCGATTCCTAAATAAAAAAAATGATCACACGGTGTAGTAAAAGATATTTCGTTATGTTTCTGCATCATTGAACTAAATTTGTAAATAGGTGCTTGCTTACTTCGTATTTATAATGATTATTTTCGTAACGAGGTCGTTGACTCATCTGGAGGAGTATCGACCCTAAAGGGTGGTTGACTCAGCTGGAGAAGTATCGACCCTAAAGGGTGGTTGACTCAGCTGGAGGAGTATCGACCCTAAAGGCTGGGTGATTAAGCTGGAGGAGTATCGACCCTAAAGGGTGGTTGACTCAGCTGGAGAAGTATCGACCCTAAAGGGTGGTTGATTGAGCTGGAGGATTATCGACCCTAAAGGGTGGTTGACTCAGCTGGAGGAGTATCGACCCTAAAGGCTGGTTGATTAAGCTGGAGGAGTATCGACCCTAAAGGGTGGTTGTAACCTTGTTACTAGAGTTTATTCCGACATGATTTTCATGAAAAGGTTATTTGAGAAAATTTATCAGCTGTCGTCAAAAGTAAATTTTTCACGAAATAAAGGGTTTTGCTTTATTCTGTACAATTTACTGTGTTTCGGAGCACTTTTAAGATGAATTTCCTTCTTTTGGCCTAAAATACCACTTTGGAGTCATACGTTGACGAATTGGCGATATTGGAGAACGCAACATAGAATGTTTTTTTTACAAAAGGGACAGACATAGCGTTTTTTGTCATACCAGAGGGCAGATATAGAATTTCCTTGTACAGGCGGGACATATATCAGATTTCTTTATACCAGAGAGACAGACATAAAATTTTAACCAATGAGATTAATAGAATCTTTCACCCCCTTGGGGTTGAGATAGGGGAATCTCAACCCGAGGGGGAAGATTCTTATGTTGCTAAACACGAGGCTATGCCGAGTGTTTGGCAACTTAAGAATCTTTCCCCGAGGATACAAGGGGGTGAATGATTCGTTTTCTCTTACCCTGTTCTCCCGATGTGTATCATATACACAATGTTATGATAACGTTACATGCTTAATTCAGGGTTGACGTGACGTCGATGAATTGTTTAAGTAACGTCATTGTATTGTTGAACTGACGTCATACCATTGTTATGAATAGGGAAACCCACCCATCTCATCCTAAGGGTGAGACAAGGAAATCTCACACCGGTAAAAGTGCGGATACACCTGTCCAGGGTAAGAGAAACACAGGGCTTCTTTATAAGCATGAATACATTACAAGCATTTTCGAAGTAACTTATTTATTCTTATATACGGTATTCTTACTTAAGAATCATACATATGGTGTAAATGGGTTAAGGATAAGAAGCCGTTAAATCAGTTAGCAGCAGAAGCAAGGCTTTGGCTTTAAGAAATGAAACGCTACAGTGACTTTACTATTGGGAATGGCTTATCAGAGCAGAGGGGGTTCATCGATCGCCAACCTTTGCAACAATATATAATCTTACACCAATTTGAATCATCATCAAGTAAAACATGTACATGTGTTCTGTCTAGGATAGCATATGCAAGTCTTGCCAAGGTCATTTATTGGTAATTTCAGGCATGAAATTGGCGTATGCAATACAAATCAATTGAATTTCCGCATTACAGTGACATAATATTTGTTACTTGAATTATCTTTGACTTATAATTAAAGCTATTACACTATTCTCAAATATCGTATACTTAATTGAAAACAATATTTATGATTGTAGTTGCCTATTCCTTTCTTTAAAATTTTATTTCAAAACGAAGGTGTCTAAAATACCCGAAAAACTCGTAACTCGTAGTCGTCTCTGTTACAAAGCGTCTGTGTGACCATGATAGACATCACTAGTGTTGTATCTGGCAACGACAGAATTTGTTATGAATGTTCAAGTGTAGAAAACGTCTTCGAGACATGGATCAATGCTCTTTTTCTTTGTGGTTAAAGTCAACGGCTGCTAAATCAAACTTGATTTAACTTTGTTTAAATGCCAGACCTGCATAAAAGACTATTGATTCGAAAGCCAAGGCCAAAAACAGATCTGTTCCGACATCAATCGATGTTCCCTTTTGATAAAGAAATATGTAGCAAAAACTGGAGTATGTCCAAATGTTCCGAACGCTATGCGGCAGTCACTGCCCACAAACACAAAATATAACTGGAATACAGGTGAATCAAAATTCATTCAATGTGATTGCACTTTAGAAAGTACAGGTTTATTATATAAAAACAAATGCATATTTGAAGTGTTCGCATTCCGTCGACGAGTGTTAGATTACATATCTCGCGCACAATCGATATCAGACGGACGTGGAAACATTTTAATTGGAAATTTACAAAACAAGATAACATGAAGTCGTTTGATTTCTTCAGAACAGGACCACTGTGTTCTCTCCTACGTTGTAGATACATGTTATGTCGTTTCTCAAGTGTGTTTCCCTGAATTCCACTTTACACCGGTAATATAAAGCTCCGTGGGTGTGTGTTGTTATGGGATCTTTAGTGGAGGGAATAACGAGGGTGAAATGAAGTAATTATCCTGTTTGAACTTCAACGACAAACTTAATTACGGCCTATCACCGGGTGTTTAGAGCTATTTAATTTACCTCCTCGCTGTATATACACAAGAGGAGAGGTATGGGCAGGCAATAGCTGGTGCTACACCAGATTCTGATAGGTGGGCACACACCCATCAGTACGGGATGTCGAACAGCTCGTAAAGAATACACACACTAATCCTTTACGAACAATGAAAAGCTTCCTATTGGATATGTTATCGGTGGTGAAAAAGTACATGTGATGTATTCTTTAAACATATTTTGTGCCTCTGATATTTTTGATAACGACAAAATTTTCAGAATGCTACTTAAATTTGTTTCATTTTTTTCTCAGTCCTTTTGATTATTTTTTTTCATATATCCTAAAGGACTGACTGAGTTGACCATACTGTTTAAGTGTCAGTGCTTTGGTTGTCATCACCTCAATTAGGCAGAGGTTGATGGAGGTAGATCGTGGGACTAGTTGATTAACTATTCAGACGTTTTGCGTTGGTGGATGTAGACGAATAAAAAGACGTTCTTGACACTAATATCACAACATGACACTATACAGATGCTTACTTCAAAAACAATTTCCACTACCTGGTCTATCCATCGAGTTGTAACAATCAAAATCCGAGCGGCGCTTGACAATCTTTTACAGTCATATTCTGAAGTTGGTCATGTTGAATGTTTTCCAAAATATTAACCACTTTTGTCCGGAAAGTCAACTTTATCAATGCATGCTAGTTGCAGAATGTAAAAACATATTGACTCACTATCTCATTTGAAAGACATAGCTAACGACATGGGTCTCTCAATTGCTTTTTTCCTAATAACGACTTACTTTGTCGATTTTACTAGATAATTAGTCTTTATTACGACAACCATGTAATCGTTTTTCGATGACCCATACCGGCTCCCGGAGATCTTAGCATTTGTCAACTATACAAACATATAGTTATATCGCCTTTCGCTTGCTATTCTTGGAATAGCAAGCTCTTGCAATAAAGGCAGTCCCTCAGTTTGCTACAATTATGTACTACGTATGATTGGTAGAAAAGTGGGAAAATCAGATTTTTTGAGGAAGCTTTTGTCGTAGCACAATTATTTTGAGTTCTTCAAAAGTCATATTCAATTGATTCTTCTTCCGGAGTATACAGTGTCACAGTACAGGTGTAAGTTTGAGTTAATGCTACTTAGAACAGAAATAAGAGGTTTGGACACCTGCTTGTTCAACAGCTAGCAATCAAGCGATAATACGTAGTTAATATGGATTCTTATGATGTTTCTGAGACCAGTATCATTTACCGGTATCCTGACAGATTGAAAAACAGAAAAATGATCAAATATATATGGCAAGTTCGTGCTAATAGCAGACAAAAATCTGATTATAAGTTGTTTCAATCACGTGATAGTTGAAAACGTCTAGGGGCGCTAAGGGTTATTTTTTCGGCCTCATCACGGATATTGAATTAGTTATTATATCCGTAATCTGGAATGAATGAGGTACACAAATATAACCCTACAACTGGTACAGGATATATAACATAACATAACGTTGAAAATTTGCAATTTTGAAGCAAATTAATTATAAACACTGTTAATTTTTTAAAGTCTCCGCATGCACCAACCAAAAGTGTATTTCGCATGCGTAAATATTGACATACCAATGCTCTTTCGTAGAAAGGAATTTTTGATTGCAACATGCGGAGGCTTTCATTTCTGCATGCAAACTCTCCAAAAGCACCATAATTTGGCTATTGTTATTGTTGCTATCGTGGAACATCTACGCATGCACATTGAAAATAGCTGCACCAGGAAAGATTGCCCCAATAAATCAATATGATGTTAATAAATAAAAATAGTAAGTTAATTCAATTTGGATTTGGATTTTTTTTAATGAGGTCGAAAATGCCCCACAATGCCCCAAGTCCGTTGCGCACGATACCAGACAAAATTATACATTGTATGCCATGCGAAATATGAGTAATCTATGTAGCACTTCCTATGCTATATTTGCTCTCATTGATACACTTTAGGGCACTGTTGTCAGTGCAAAGTCATTTATATTTCGTGCAAGTATCCATTACACTCGTATCGGAGAAATTAACGTTGAAACATAACACAAGTATACATACACCTGTAAAGTGCGTTTGAACTAGAAGAAACCTCAGAGGGTTATTAAGCGATTTTAATGTACGGACTCTGTATTTCTACCGCTATTTTAAAAATTACAGCAATTATGTGACAAAATAAACTGACTAACAACAGTAGGGCTGTGCTCGACCGAACTTTAACAAACAATGTGGGTAATTTTAGTGTATCTGCTTTGTGTCTGGGTCAAGCTCTAAATATTCACACACTACAACCAGTGTCAATGTTAATGGTATGGTGCCAAACTCAATCACGGTATATCGGGACCCAGAACAGTAATCACGGCTAATATCTACCTCCGGATGAATATTTATTGCCCGATTATTTTCCCGATATTGTTCCTTCGTCAAACGTTTAGGAGAAAACGACCATTGTTGCTGCTGGGAAAGTGTTCGATGTGGTTGTTTGATTGACATTCTATTATAAAACAATCCATTTATTGTGTACTGTGAAGCTTTAACTCTGTTATTTCCCCACATCTATCTTTCAACCCATTCTATCTCAACGTTTTTGTTTAGAACAAATTTGGGTTCAACCTTTTAGGAGCAAGGCATCATCGAAACAGCTGTATGGTGCAGTTTAATTTTGTTTGTCATACTGTATCTATAACCACTTATAGGTGCGATCACATGGGGTTTTCTCCGGGTTCTCCGGTTTCCTCTCACACTAAGGTAGCAGTGTACAGTAACGTACGATGGCCATGGGTGATATCTATATACAATGAATAACCCCTGTAATATAACATGTATCAAAATAAAAGAAATCAGCACTAAAATTGGCATATACATGATGAAGTGGACTATGTGGGCTTCATAATCTTTCAAAGAGAAAATCGAATTTGGTTTGAGACTACAGTTTACAACTACAGTCTACACAACAAAAGCTAGCTTTTCATGTAGTCTATTTGTGTACTCAGCACAAGTATAAATATTGTGAAGAATCCAACGGGATGACCTATGCTAAAACGTGAGTATTTCTGTTACCGAGTAAGCGGTATTTAATTTCAGATGGATTTTAAGAAAAAAAATACTACTTGCGGGGGTCAAATTTTGGGTTACAAATCATGTTTTTTTGCATAGTTTGGTGTTTTTTGATGTGGTAACAATGGTTTTCACAAGTCTCAAATCTGGGGGAAACAGTTTTTGAAAAAGAAATCAGTCTTCTTAACAAAATGAAATCAAAATGTAGGTGATAAATATGTATATATATGTAGGTGTGTTGTGCAGGTTGAATTCACCATCCATGTTTATCTGAGGGTCAAGTCTAATTTCAAATATTTCAAATATCTTAATAATTAAGAACTGTTAACATCTTCATTTGTATTAGTATTCAAGTTTATTTTATATAACAAAGAAAGCTAAATATTTCAAATTACGACCGCAATGTTCCATGGAAGCCAAACAGTATGATCATTTAATATATCCCTGCGACCGAGAAAGTCAACAAGCTGCACTGAGAAGTTTAATTAGTAAAATATTGATCCAATAACATTGTGGATGGGAAGGAGACATAGTTACGTATTGAAGGATACCCCTAGCCGTTACACCAATCTTGGCATATTGTTTATCTGCCGAGACAGAGTTTTAAAAATTAAACATCTAGTATAGTGCAGTATCTTTGTTAAGAGTCCGGAATGAAGGACCGCTAGTAAAAGGACACCAATCTTTAAACGTTCCATGCGTCAAGATTTAAACCAATAACAGCGACAGAGGGCGCTAGGGGTTACCAACCTCTTGATGAACAAGTATGTTTGCTCAAAACTGCTGCCGCTAAATGGTTCTCCTGGGAAATGACAAAAATTGGCAATTGTGTTCGAAAATAAGTTCTTGAGGAGTGTTGCCCCAAGACCACTGACCTTCATGTACTTGTTTCAGTGACTCTTTGATGCGATATTACTTTCAGTATTAGAATGGTTTTCGAGTTGCTGGAATGATTAAATTGTGTCATTTATATGACAATGTTTATATTGATATCATCTCTTGCCTATAAAACGATTCACCTAAGCTATTGCGTTTCATTTAATGGCAGGTTTTTAATCATTAGTGTGAACGTCAGTCGAGTATCAGTTGTCATGTTTATGGGTACAAACTCTTCATTGTATTTGTTTTTGTTCCTATAAATAGTTTCAGTAATTCTTGTCAACCTCTCTTAAATGAACGAATTATCCATCCCCTTCCTACATCTACAGGTGTGTTTAGGTTAAATCTGTCAACGATTCCTATATTTCACTATTACAAATACAAAAGGGAACTTTGTGTTTGGATATCTTTTATATAAAACAATTTCATTACTCGTTATTTAACCCATTGACACAATTGCTTTTCTTCCTTCCTTTTTCGTTCCTTCTGTAATACAATAAGTTACAAATGGTAATATTTTATAACATGACGCTGCTAAAACAAACTTGGCGGTTTTCACGGTCGCCGTTTTGCAACTGCAAATGATAATTATGAACCTTGTTACTAATTAATATTTCTTCCTGTATCTTTCTGACCTTCGGCGAAAGTTCACGCAACAGAATGTTATCTCATCCTTGATGAAGTTTCAGGCTTTTCGTACTTTTAATGATTTGTTCATTAAAATAGAGATTAGGACAATGTCACGAATTCTAATGTTCAATCTTATATTTGGTTCATCACCTTCCCAGGTGATTAAAATATGACACCACAAAACGTCCTGTATATTTTTTTTTCTTCTACTTATATTCTTGACTAATATGTGTCCTTTATATACTTAGATAATCAAACTAAGATGCGTTCATCTGCTTGATAACCGAGCTATGCGGTCACGAAGCGGACGTAAAGCAACTCAATCAATCAATAGAACTAGGATATAACAGAAACAATATCATCCTGTACTAATACACAGTAGAACCCACAGGTGTAATAAAACAGTCAGTATACCTATGTCTCGAAGTCACCGCGTACTATTCACTGATCAGTCCGTTGAACTAGAACTTGTGTAATGCACTTCTTAAGTTGGCCTCAGTTGATATCAAGATCGCATAATGTCAATAACGTTGCGAATATGGATTCTACAGGCGAAGGGCGAAAATGTCCCAGTATAAAGTATATTTACGGATATTAACATAAAACCGTGTTTACACGTAGACGCATACATGTGACAAGAAGCGTACTCGATGAAGCCATATGCTTAGTTTACCATTAGTACAGTTTTATACGTAGCTTACACACTCAACTACAATTCCTTGATAAAATGTTTACTGAGAAATATGCTTGTACAAACAATTAAAAATAATTACACAATTCACCCGTTGATATTCCAACTAGGCATGAATGATAATTGTAATCAAAACAAATGTTCGTTTTCCTTAAGCAAACCTGTTTTTTATATTCAACATTTTCCGATTGTATTGAAGATGATTTTACATGAACAACATGTTTGCTATATTCTATTGCGTGTCACTTAACGGCCCTGCTGAACTTTACATAACATTCCAGTAAACGTGTTCTCTTCTCACTTCGTTGATCATGTCATACGACTGTGTTAAACTAACCTTGTTAGGATAACACTTTCATTTGCATCAATTTGTCTGTTTCTTGATTTGGCGGTGAACTGTTTATTTAGATAGGATGCAGTTTGCATAAACGATAACGTGAACCGTTAAACCATTATCAGAATATTAATAAATTACCTGATGTGTTGCATTTGAATTGTTCAAAGTCTCTCAGAAACTGCCATGAATATAATATGTCTTGTTCTCATTACAGAAAGGACATCATTTTGCACACCCTCTGCCGGTACTCGTCTTTATACACGGAGGCTCGTATTACACGGGTATGGGCGCCATCTTCGATGGAAGTGCTCTCGCGGCGCAAGACATTGTGGTTGTTTCAATCAACTACAGGATTGGAGCGCTTGGTAAGTTCGTAGCTTAATCACTTTGTGAAAAAGATGACACACTAGGTAAAAAAGTCTAAGAAATATGATATGATATTGAAACACGTTTGAAGTCCCAGTCGAGTTGAGTTCGGTCACAAGAGTACAAAGCGATTAGGAACGTTTGCCTCGGTGTTGATTATTTTCAATTTGAGCCTACGTAAATTGTACAACGCGGCGAGACTTAAACGTGACATTAAGCCTTTGATGTGCAGCCATTGTATAATATGGATTGTGTCTGGCACGAATTCCAGAATTTGTATATACAATGTACCACTTCACTGCAATTAGCAGCATCGAGGAAAACATTCAGCTGATCATTGGATTTTCTTTTCCATCATTATTTTCTACTTTAATGTGGACTGTTCCGAATGTCAACAAAACTATTCCTGCAGTGTCAAGTGATGGCCCCCAAGAGATGTCATTCGACTATCTTCGATATATTTAAACGTTTATGGGTACACGTGTCAGTCGATCAGCAGCCAGGGCGGCCATCTTGAATCCTTACATTAAAAACAAAACTCTTGATTGATCTGAGGTTTATTTCTTTACCACTTCAATAAAATATGAACGAATTAAAAAAAATAGTACTACCAAATTTTGCAGGGACAATCACATGTGTGTATGTTACGTCCATCTTCCAAGAAACAAGGCGGTAGACACTGCTTGTGGCTTTCTTGGTCCACGAGCCTGGATAGCCATTTTTATTTGAAATTAACCAGTACTCTTGTTACTTTTGTGAAGGTATTACAATGAAGGGTTTTTACGCAACTGCCCTTGTATTTTACGGTACTTATGACGAATTTGGGTTGTGTTCCAATAAGTCCCTAGTATCACCGACGTGTTCTAGAAGGACGGAACAGCTGAATGGTGCAGTGTTATTTACTTGTGGCATACTGTAACGATGACCAAATGTTACAGGTGCAAGCATGTGTGTGTGTAGCTCACGTTTATCTTTTACTTCACGCGAAGCATGTCTTAAGGTATGGCAAATATATTGTTTGACGTGTATTTCATGTACAACAAGATACATGTTCGACCGGTTCGGTATTATTTTAGACATGCATGTTAAAAGTAAGCATCAGCAAAGGTCTTAGATATTTCATATCCAACAATGCAATGGGATTAAGCGGATGTACATCTTAGTTCTTTTAATATAATATTTATGTATGTCCTTTATGACGCTCAAAGCATTTGTATGGTTTGCTCATGAAGGTTTCCTTGCCACTGGTGATGCCGACCTACCGGGGAACTATGGGATGCTGGATATCATCGCCGCCCTGCAATGGACACGGGACAACATTGCTTATTTCCATGGCGACCCTGACCTCGTCACCATAGACGGTCACAGCGCCGGCGGATCCAGTGCAGGACTAGTAATGATGTCTCCGTTAGCTAAAGGTACAGCAGCATAGGGCCATCAGTGTGGATGATTGATATTCATGTATGTTCATGTCTTTAAACAGTTTTAGTACTTTTTATATTTCAGTTTTTGTGTCACCTGCGAAAAGCTGGTGACACAGAGGTATTGCGATGTCGGCGTCGGCGGCGTCGTCCGCACAGAGGTTTTCGTGTGATAACTTGAGTTTCCTTAGGCCGATCAAACTCAAACTTAATGCAGTGCTAAGCACAATCTCCCAGCTTCCTGCGCAGGCGACACATCCACTTCCGTGGAATTCTTGTTATTCTTGTTATCTCTACATGTAAAACGTAATATGTAATGCACATGTAATATAAGATAAATGTTTTTACATATGCAGGTGATATAACTTTTCACAACAAATCTTATTGTGTTTTCAACAAGTACATCGTATCGTAAACATGTAATGACGAAATCTGAACTTAAAGTGTCATACAGCAAAATAAACCGACTGGACGCCAACACAAAAGTAAAAGCATCATTCTGTCAAATCAAGAATATCATGACTCTCGTCAGCTTTCGAAAACACGGTTAATATGGCTCTGATAAACAGTTTGGTATCTTTTCTAAAAAAATCCCTTGGATATATTTGATAATATTTTCTACATTAGACGAGGGAATATGAAGGGATGAAGTGGTTTTATCTGTAATGAACAGCTTGTTCTCTGTCAATGATGGAAGGATTAAGTGCGTTGGTTGGTAGGATTACGTGAGCAGGTGCCCGCTATCCATCTATACTCATTAACAAGCCAAACCGTTGTCGTTCAGTACCACGCTACTTATCGCCAACAATACAGCTCTCTTGCAGAGCGCTACTGGCGATAAATCAAAAATAATGTTCATATCCTATCAGCTGACAGACATTTATACTGGAAACACATTGAAGAATATGACTATACATACTTTATGAGGATAAATTTGTTCATCAGAGAAAGAGTTGTAAATTGGTATATAAACATAATTCGTTCATAGGACTTAAAGAAACATATCGCTTCTATCATTACGGTGTATTTTCGCGAGTTGCACAATGTGATGTTTCAGTCGTTGATGAATCAGTAGCGTCTTATACCCGATTTGCACTTTTTATCCAAATTTGAATTTGAATTTTGTAGAAAAAAGATTTAAATTTCACATTAAGATTTGAAAACGGTGTTTGCACAGCACCCTCATGCTCATGAGTAGCATTAGGATTACTTATCGAAAAACAATTTATCCTGTGTGATTGATCAGGGAGAGGTACGCTAATAGTGTAAAGTGTTTTCATGAGCTATTACCTATCTACACGTGCATGTATTGAAGAGCGGTTGATTGCATAATGTTATCTCGAAACATGTCGTCATATTAAAGCATCCGGTGTTCCGTTTCTAAAATATCCAGCGTCAATATCCGTACTAACCCTGTGCAGCTTAACTACCTTCGAACTTATGCATGTATGTTTCTATTTAGTTGAACGTAATTTATTTTCTGTTACGGAATAAGTTCTAGAAATTCATATGAACCAGAAAATTTGGTCTTCAGTTGGACGATGCGCTGTTATGCTTTCCCGATATATGTCAATTACATGTACTTAACATTCCTTCGCAATGGATTTTGTTTAAACGTAATTAACTTATTAAATCATCTTTCCGTATAGTTAAAAAGTGGTATCGGATATTCGTGACAGAAACTAAAATAGCATTTAGACAGGTGTAACATGAAAAAGTGACCCGCGTAGAAAAACAATCCGGGGTACAAAATCTACGAAGAAATCCTTCACTGGCACACATAGAAAACTGACCCATACGTTCTACAGATTTTCTTTTTCGTGAAATAGATACAGTGCCGTCACTCTTTCACGCTACACCGTTACTAATAGTGATAAAAGCATACTGCGTTGTCCATTGAGTACTAACAGTGATAAAATAATAGGGCGTTGCTTTGTAGTTATGACAAATTCTGATGAAGACTGTTTGGAAGTTTAATAAAAAATCTACTCTGACATTTATCTGTTTCTTGACCGAATATAATCGATTTATCTTAACCCAAGGGACGGTTACAAAGCAGATTTGTGAAATACAATTTCAGTTTTCTATCTTACTTTTACATTGCCTTTCCGACAAGTTATGATACTGAGTGTTAAATAGTGATAAAATCATACTGCGTTTCTTTGTAGTTGGGACAGATTCTGGTGAAGACTGTATGCAGGTTTAATATTTACCTTGAAATATTCCCTTTTTCCTAGAGCGATATAAACAACTTTGTTTTTATCAGGCTCATTAGTGTTCCTACAGATCCTGTTGTTACTTCTGCAGATTTCATTTTGGTGCAGATGATGTCGCTAAGATTTGACCTAGAAGCAGATGACAATTATCGTTCTAAACACCTGGGCCCGTATTCATGAAACCAGGATCAGGCTCAAGCATTAATTCTGTACTTAAATCATGTCAGGCAATCAAAAAGTCGAATGGAAACTTTTAAAATAGTGTTCAGCTATAAGTCTCTTCAAATGTTCTCCAAATCATTGACAAAATAAAAAATTGCATTAATTCAAAACGGGAAAAAAGAAATTCTGCTTGAGCACAAAATCAATGCTTGGGATTGAAAAACGGTTTCATAAATACGGGCTCTGATATAATTCGTTTAGTACTTTTTCAGTGATCACCTTTTTCATATCCCCTTTGTTCCATTTTTGCTGTGGCTAAATCCTGTTCGAATTCGATATAAATGGGTTTACTGTAATAGGTTTACTGTTATATTGAATCTACAAGTATTTCATCGAACAGCCAGACTCCCATATGGATCTCGTTCACATTGTAAACATTTACCTTAGAGTGGTTCTTCAATCTCAGTTTTACAAAATCATCTGTCATAAATTTTAATATCACAGCACGAGGTCCTTCATATGCAGAAGATTTTTTTTTTCAAAAATATGCATCTAACTTGCATTGTTATATAGTTGGTGTAAGAATTCTATTTAAGTTCAGATCCTAGCAGGTCAAAACAGTCCTTTAACATTCTAGTATATTTGTAGTATTCTATTCAACAAAACAAATGTGTTTTCATCTAAAGTTTGCCATGTTATATTTCCCAAAAACCAGTGCACAATAAACACCTATGTCTGGCGGCGTGATGAAATATAAGTCTAATCTGACATTTATCTGTTTCTTGACCGAATATAATCGGTTTATCTTAACCAAAGGGACGGTTACAAATCGAACTTGTAAAATACAATTTCAGTTTTCGGTCTTACTTTTACAGGGCTTTTCCGACGAGTTATTCTTCAGAGTGGTTCCCCATTGGCGCACTGGGCAGTAACTAGATACCCGGGGGGACAAAGCGTGCACTTCAAGGTGTTCGCCTCGGCCTTCGATTGTCTGTTTGAAGACTCAGCACAAATCAAGAAATGCCTACAGGCTGTTCCTTCAAAACGAATGCACGCTTTCATCGGACAGAATCATGACGTAAGTACTTTTGTTTTTAAATCAAATCGAAAATGGAATACAAAAAAAAACAACCCCAACATACAATCACGTAACAATTAGTATACCTGCATCTATTCACATCACAATTAACTATCATTCATCAAAATTGCAACAGGCTGTCACAAAATAGAAGCACTATACTATAACCAAATAATAGCTCTATCTACTATCACAGAATAGTATCACCATATAGTTTCACTTTGCACTATCGTCAGATCATATCATCGTATTATGTCATTCAATTCTATTGCCGCGTACTATCGACAAATAGTATCATCGTATGCTATCATCCATTGATGTCACCCTATACTGCTACCCAATTATATCATCGCATACAGTGCGTGCACATACATCACGTGGTTATATTACACCAACGACTTGTACTATGAAGATGTCTATGCACTTCCGTATAAAAGTATATTTTCGGTATAAACTCTATTGGATGTTTTGGCCTGGGCTATCCGTCGCATAGACGTGTCTATCTGACAAATCATTTAATGCTTTATGTTATTAGACAGACACGTCGGCTTCAATCTGATATCGAGGTTCGTGCCCGTCAGACATATTGGCATCATATCTGATATCGAGGTTCATATCCAACGAACGAACATGGCGGCCTATTGGTTAATATGGAGGCATATCTTTTATTTTGACAACATCTGTCTTCTGTCTAAGTAGAATATTTTCTTCCAGACCAATTTAGTTAAGATATCGCTTGACATCGCTCTTAATACCGCAGTAGTAGTGCACGTCCGAGTTCTACCATTATCCCTTTGTCTGCTTTATCCGCTTTTGGTGCCTGGAATAAACGCTGCATGACTTAATTGTACTGCTGGCCTCCTGTGACTATCGTGGGACAATTCATGTCGATATTTGGTTAACGGCCCATGAACACCCACAGGGGAATGTTATACAAGGCCACACAGCAGAATTAAGAGCATGCAATGTACATGACCACACGGTAGCCTATGAGCACATGCACAACATGTTTCAAAAGTAAAATACAAGACGGTCATACAGGATCACACAGCAGTAGTAAGAGCCGAAAGGTCATATTGGCCTCAGAGTAGTGGTAAAAGCCCATTAACACATGTACAAGAAGGTCGCTCATGGCCAGGGGTTGTCTTACATGTGACAGCTCATGAACACAAACAAGTCATTTAAGGCCACAGAGTGGTATCGACACCCAAAACTCATACATGGTGACACGGTAGTCTTAACAGACCATCAACACATGTTCAGGAAAGTCACACATGGCCACGCGTTTGTCTGACACGTGACAGCTCGTGAAAACAAAAAAAGTCACACATGGCCACGCGTTTGTCTGACATGTGACAGCTCGTAAAAACAAAAAAAAAGTCATATGGCTACGCGTTTGTCTGACATGTAACAGCTCGTGAAAACAAAAAAAGTCATATATGGCCACAGAGTGGTATCGCGACCAAAAACTCATACTTTGTGACACGGTAGTCTTAACAGACCATCAACACATAGACGATAAGGTCATAAATGGCCACAGGGTTGAATTAAAATGACCGACCGGTGGTATGTCCATTGAGTTACTGAAGTATAAGTGTTAAATGGGCCAAGAGAGACATGAAAGCACGCAAAAGTATTGCAATCGATTCAATGGCCCTTGAGTATCAGGGCCCACTTGTATAAAACACCTCAAATCTTGAGATTTCCTCAAACCTAAGATTTCCCATAGACAATACATTGCTTGAGATTTTCCTTAACTTTGAGATGTTTTATACAAGTGGCCCCTGATATATAGGATCTTACATGAGTTTGCATTTCATAATTTATGAGATTTATGAAACGAGTCTAAGAATTTTTCAATTAAGCGAGCCTCTGGCGAGCTAAAATGAAAAGTTCGTGACGAGTTAAAGATCCTTTTCATTACGTCATCAAGATTTGTGGCATTCATTCGTGTAAAACGACAATTTTCATGCAACTTTGAAATGTAAAAAGCCACCATGTTGACTCCAGTGTGTACGTCTGTGACGTCATGTACTTATACATGTCATATGACATGGGTTAATACGCAAAAAAATATAACATGGGTATATTCACTTGACAACACAGTAAATTATGTGGTTAAAATACAAAAGAATAGTCACAATTTGAGGAAATACAAAGACGGTGAAAAAAGGCCCACTTTTAAGAGAGATATATTTGTACCTGTAAACTCTTCACATGCAATCCACACTTGACTGTAGTTTCCTTTGTATTACTCCCAAGCTCAGACATGAAGCTGGGCCGGAACTTTCTATAATATGATCAGTTAAAGTGAAGTATACGACCATGGACAAGGTGGATGGTCTCCAAAAGGATCTCTTAGAAAAACATGTCATTTCTCTGTGTGTTATGGAAGTCGATGTGTTTTTTATTATGCTCATTAATGTGCCTTGTTGTTCTGTTTGTTGTCACTACCCCAGATTGCGGTATGAGGACGTTTCATTACATGTAGTTGACCTAGATTAAAATTGCGGGTGTCGTCGATGAAACAGAAGTCGCTTGCCCTTTTTGAACACCTGGTCTTATTCTCTCTCTACTTTTTAAGGGTTTTCATGTTAATCTTTCCCTTGTCCGCATTTTGCCCAAGATTTATAGATTTTGAGTTTGAATTACAGTTTCGTGGACATGTTTTATGTAACAAATGTGTTAAATCATGTCACTTACAGTCTTGTATATAAACTTTTTTTTTATTTATAATGCTGACCAACTTAATAACATTAGTTTAGTCATTTAGTCATTCCCTGGCATGGGTTGTAGGAAGTCTCCACAAACCGATCCGGAAGCGGTCACTGTCAAGTCACCATGAAAACAAATGAGTGAAGTCATTTTTTGTAATCTTACAACGTCGTATTTCAAAGATAAACTTGTTTTTGTTTTAAATATTGGAGAAACAAGAAATAATTTCTTTGATAAGACAGAAGATCTCAACCCACGAGATTTCTAATCTAAAACTTCGGTTAGGATTTTGTCTTTGTCAGTCCTAAAGCTTGGAAGAATTATATCAATCATTCCATGTTAGAAGCCAGTGGTACTACTTGTGCTATGGAATTGTTCATGGTTCATGGTGGTCGACGTCTTCGTAAGCATAGTATTGCTTCTGTTGACGCTTCTTCATAGTTGTTCACATATTTACGGGTTGTGCAGAGGACGCGCATATACTTATATTACATATGAGTAGCACGATGGTAAAAACTTGATTGGATGGTTGACCCAATGTTTATTGAGTCTAGATTTAAAAACATTTAAGGTTGGGGAATCTGCCACAATTGTAGGGAGTTGATTCCAATTATTTACAATTCTATTTTTAAAAGCATGTCCCCTAATGTTGGTCTTGTACCGATTTTCTTCAGTTTTTTTTTAGTTTCCCCTCGTATTGAGGTTGTCGAAGGCAAGGGTGATTTGTTGGTTGGTTATAGCTATGTTGTTAATCAGCTTATAGATTTCTACCATGTCACATCTTAGTCTTCTGTATTCAATTGATGGTAGCCCTAGCCGATGGATACGCTTAGGGTACGAGAGATCTTTAAGGGATGGAACTAGTTTGATTGCCCTTCTTTGAACATTCTCTAAGGAGAGTTGGTCTTTTTTCAGTATAGGTGAAACGGAATTGGAACGTTTGAGATATTTTTTTATTAAGGGACGTTATACAGTTTCTCAACTACTGTTAAATCAAATGAAGGAAGTTGCGCTTACATATGAAGTACCGACACAGAAAGGTATAACATGGCCATAAATGACCTCAGCCGTCGATGGGCCGTTAAACACAAACAAACAAACACATAACATTCACCTTGTAAAGGCATCAATTGTGACTTCAATAACATTGAAATGCAGTTTCTACATTTAACATCTGTGTTTGCGTGTCATTGCAACGTTTTCGAGTGAATGTGTTGATTCGGTAATTGCTGAGGAGTATCGAATCCTTATCAATGATGACGTATACTCCTATAGATCTAGTCAATGTAATGATACTAATTTTATCATTCTAGATATGGTTTATCCTAAGTGACGAGAATTGCGCCACTGTATGACGTGTACACTGTGTGTACACTGTATGACGTGTACACTGTATAAATATATCCTCGATTCCACTGTTACATGTCAGATGGGTTCCTCAATCGCCGTCACAACTATATATATTTCCATTGAGTTTCTTTACAAGTGTCCCTTCACTCAATGGACAGTGGCCGGCCTGTGTTGGATATTGAACTCATTTCTTCCCTCGAATGATCTCTTAGACAGGCATCTATCGTCGGTGTCACATTGTATACACTTTGTTCCTTTAGGCGTCCCCATCGCTGTCCCCACAGTTCCGTCCGGTAGTGGACGGATATTTCATGCCGGATACTCCAGAAAGGATGGCGGTCTCGGGAGACTTTGAAGTAGAGAGCGTCCTCACTGGTGCTACCAAGGACGAGGGGCTGATTGCTGGTATGTAAATTGTGAGAAGTCTTGGGAGCGCACGTGAAAAACACGCTGTAAATTGTTGTATCCCAAATTGATTAAAAGATTGATTTTTAATGCCAAAGCCTGTGCTTTTGTATGCGGGTTCATTTCGATAATTGTATCTGTTGCATATAATTTTCATATTTTAAGAACGTTTTATTGCTGCAGTGGCGCCAAATCATCACACATCTGATTAAGTAGTATGACGTCACAATCAAAATTATTGTGACGTCACATAAATTTGACGGCAATAAATGATCTTACGGAATGATATTACATTGTATGTTATATCACAGACTGGGCTCCTCTTCGTCTGAGATTCATTACAAATCGCCATCACTCGACTGAGATAATGCGCCATACCTCTGGGTGTGCGGGATATAGCTGTGCCGATCTAGTTAAACTCTATATATTGTCCATAGAAGATGCTGCTACAATGAAGAAAATAGATGTATTTCATAATCAGATAAAGACTCGTTATATATGAGAGATAAGTATACACAATACTATAATTCATTTTCGATGTTGTTTAAGAATCCCGTTGATCAATCAGAAATAGAGATATTGCAATGTATTTGCTGTTTACTGTCGCTAACTGAATCGCCAATGTTTTGTCCTCTTACGCAAACACTATCACGGTTTAACAGCAGGCCTCGGAGATTATACATTTGTATTGAGGCTAGATGGTGTTATCAGGAATTATAAAAAATTCTGCAGTGTAAGGTAATTTGATAACCAATCTCGATATAGAATGGGAAACTCGGTAAAACTGCACCGGTTTTACATAGGTTTTAGTTTCCTGACTCCGATCTGTCCTCCTATTCGTGATTCCTGTCAGTGTTTCAAAGGGAATCTGTGATTAACTAATTCGTAATAAGTTCACATACCTGCCGTACCGCGTAATCTCTAGCCAAGGACACATTCGTGTTGGGAACGTCATTCGTCAAGTCACACGAATGTTTTTAACCCTGTTTAACTAACCTGCTTTATTGCGTAATCCTTCACTACCCGAGAAAGTATTTCTGTAGAATACAATTACAACTGTGGTGTGTAACCTAACGGACTCTGTCGATATCTGTAGAACTTTGTCGAAGGACAGATTCAATTCTTCCCGCACTATGACGTTGTGCACAATTACGTATTTGGCTATACACATTTTGACGTCTAATCGAGCGATCGGTAGTTTTGATTTATCATTTTATCAATGAAAGAGCAAAAACCAATCTTATTAAACTACCTTATGAATTAAAACTGATGATTTGTCTATTTATTGTACATGCTTTGCTATAACACATGTCCTGCTTCTAGTTGTGTTTTGGTTCCCTTCACCTTGTAAAACGCCGGCCACATTGACCGAATTGTCACATATTTTATTCTGTTCTCCAATTAAGAGACGAAAGTTTGAATCATATTGAGATAACCCCTTCATTTGCAGTGTTATGGACGTATATATGTGGTTAAATTTTCCTGGATATCCGTATAGTAGTGAATGGCCGAGGTTCCATTAACAAATACCTATGAAGACTGCATCATGGAGTAAGTCCCTTTTAGAACTGTTATCTCGAATCTGTTGCAGCAACAGAATAATGTTGTGATATATATTCTTCCGTGACAAGCCGAAATTTTTCAGCCAATTGCTTGGTCACCAGAAAATTACTCGCGTCGTGAACAAATTTAAGAGCTCTGAGGATCCACCGTGTTCACACGGACAGTTTAGGCTTACACGAATCTTGCTGAGGATAACGCTTTTTTGTTTTTCTCATTTAAGTCTGTTATCAAGAAAAACTAAATATTTCTCGCAACGTCGGCAATCAGTTGAAATCCTTGAGTCCACAGTCGTCTCTGTGAGAAATGTGTCCTTGACATTTACGAGGCGTGAAAACAATTGTACACCGTTACCAGGATGAAACGATAAGACGAAATGAATATCTGTTGGACCGCACCGCTGAATACGGTTCTAAATATATCAGTGTCATAGTGAAGCGCCTTTGTCCATTTCAAATAAAAATACCAACAGTGCTATGATTTGTTTGATAGGCAGGTTATAAAAATGTTCACTAGGCCTTCGTGTTTTCTGATGAAATCACGGCAGATAAAATATTACTATGTAGACGTCAATAGCAGTCAAAATGGACATATTATTGATTCCAGAACGAATGATTCAAACATGTCTGGAGCTGTTAGGTGGAATTTATTATAATATAGAGCAGTTTTTAATTCTGGTGTAAACATAGAAGATGGATAAAGACTGGATATGTGGTATCTGTCTAAAAATGTTATCGACATTTCCTAATGGTTTCCAAGACCACAGATAAAATTCAAATTCTGTCTCGTTTGATGGAAGTATATATCCTTATTATACAAATATTTATCATTTGCAATGTTTAGTATGCGTCCCGACTTAAAAAGATCAAATTTATATATATCTGTGGTGTGCAGTAAACTCAATTCCCAAAGCTATACGTAAATGTAAGAAATTATACGCAGAGCGAACAAAATACGACATTGTAACAAAACATACGACGTTTAGCAACGGGACACATAAATACTTGTAATTCGTTTATTAGGCGAGGCTATTCGCTATGCAAATGGAGAGTTTTATCTATTGAAATGTTCAAAGTTATGCTACCGTTTACATTAACACAATTTGCCCTTAATTATGTCGTAAGAAGCTAAAGCATTTGAATGTATAGCTTGTACAACAAACATAATATGATCACAAAAAACGACCAGGTTTGCATAACTTGAAGGTATGTTGTGTATTTCAGCTATTCCATTTATCAATGCTTTCGGCGGTCAAGGTCAAGGTCGTGCAAAGCTGTTGACCTTGATGTACTGTTTTAGAGGAGACCTTCCGGAAATACCTGGCATTGTAGGTAAGTATCTGACATAAATCACACTGTAAGTAAGTATGAGGTATATATGACATTGTAGGGCAGAAACAAACATATATGGCATTGGTTGGAAGCATCACCATAAACGGCACGATTTGCTGACCTTGAGCATTCCCTTTTTTGATATTAGCATCCCAGCTTGGTATTCCAGCGCCTGCTACGAACGTCGTGATTGTCATATACAACACATGTTTTCCAAAGATGCAGGGTGATGAAGACTTTGGGAAAGTGTCATTGTCACAATCATGCTTTATTTGGAAACTTATTTTGTATGATGTGAAGTTCGATACAGTTAGAGCAAATTAGCAAAATGTAAGCAACATGCTAGGCAGTTTATTGATGACATTTTGTTGGTGTACCATCAGTTTAGTGTCGTGAATAACACTAGTTCATATGTTTTGTACGAGTTGATATCCCTTGGGATTTTGTTAATGCAAAATTGTGTTAGGTGTTGCTTAGGTTACAGTTACGTGAATAACAATAACTCATATATTTGTACATGTATAGGATTATATCCCTTGGGTGAATTTTTAGTAACACATAATGAAGAATTAGGTGAGTTGTTGTTCACGTTGGTGTGTTTCCGGTCGTTGTTTCTATATAACATAGCGCTTTAATGTTACGACTGTGCTACTGTTTCAGATACCCTGTTGGAGCATTACACCCAGTGGCCTTATATTACCTCAGACTCGTCTATAAAGGACAGCTTCTCGGAGGTAAACAGGGATTTTTTGACCGCTTTTATTGTGTGTGAAAATTGTTTGTAACACGTGTGCTGGTGTTATAATCTAACACAAGACATTTTCCATTACTTAATTTCGAGTAGAGAGTGTTTCTCTTAATAGTAAAGATTGAAGATTTAAGTTTACTGTAACTGTTAAGTTTACTGTAACTGTTAAGTTTACTGTAACTGTTAAGTTTACTGTAACTGTTAAGCTTTCACTTGAATCGTATGAATGTTGTCTGAAAACAAAAAACTTGCCGACTGTTTTTCTTTTAACTTTTATTTATACATTCCTAAAAGAAAGAAAAATATGGATAAATGATTTACAAGTTGAAGTAAGATACCATTAATTCAGAGTTTGGCTGTAGGCAACAGTGTACATGTATGTAAAACACGTCACGATCAAACATGTACCAAACCCTTTTAGCAGGCTTCCTTCTTCTCCCTATTAAACAACCGTCTTTCAACCAGTTGCCAATCTCGATCCCTCATTTTACCATTGTCTCTCAGTTAAGCTTGACATCTCAATCCCTCTTAAGCCATTGTCTTTTAGGATAATTCTCGTCTTATTCCCTCATATACCACTGTATATAAGGAAAATTAACGTCTTATTCCCTCATATACTACTGTCTATTAGGAGAATTCACGTCTTATTCCCTCATATACCACTGTATATAAGGAGAACTCACGTCTTATTCCCTCATATACCACTGTATATAAGGAAAATTCACGTCTTATTCCCTCATATACTACTGTCTATTAGGAGAATTCACATCTTATTCCCTCATAAACCATTGTATAAAAGGAGAACTCACGTATCAATCCATCATAAACCACTTTCTATCAACACGTTTCTCATTATCCTAATTCTTTACCTTGAATTTTAATAAACCACCGTCTATCAGCAGTTCACATCTCACAAACCTCATATACCACTAGCTATGATCAGGCGTAACATCTCACAACCTCATATACCACCACTAGCTATGATTAGACTTTACATCTCAAAACCTCGTATACCACTAGCTATGAGCAGACTTTACATCTCAAAACCTCATATACCACAAGCTATGAGCAGGCTTAACATCTCACAACCTCATATACCACCACTAGCTATGATTAGACTTTACATCTCAAAACCTCGTATACCACTAGCTATGAGCAGACTTTACATCTCAAAACCTCATATACCACTAGCTATGAGCAGGCTTTACATCTCACAACCTCATATTCCACAAGCTATGATTAGTCTTTACATCTCACAACCTCATATACCACAAGCTATGAGTAGTCTTTACATCTCACAACCTCGTATTCCACATGCTATGATTAGTCTTTACATCTCACATCCTCATATTCCTCTAGCTATGAGCAGGCTTTACATCTCACAACCTCATATACCACCACTAGCTATGATTAGACTTTACATCTCAAAACCTCATATACCACTAATTTTTAATAAATCACCGCCTATCAGCAGGCTTCACTTTGAATCCGTCATATACCAGCATCTATAAGCAGGGATCACTTCTCAATCCTTCATATACCACTGTCTATCGGCAGATTTTCACTTCTCAATAACACTGGCAGTATGCTGTTGTCAGCAAATAAAGCTAGACTTTATCCTGTGTAGAGGAATGACAGGAGTAACGAATATATCGTCGGAAAACGTTACTAGGCGTTAAATATTTAAATACAAACTAATTCGTACAGATATCTGTTATAGATTTAAAAGTACAGGTGTGTTAAATTTATATACACGGTGTAAGGGGGATAAATCTATCATCGTTATGAGATATAAGGATTTATGTTCTTCTTCAACTTAACGTGTTAGGTTACAGTTATATCAATATAATAAAGAATCACGGTGTTACCGTCTGCAGATCAAATGTACTTACTATGTTCGATTTTGTATTTTATAACATTTAAAATAGTTTATTGGCAAAGTTGCATTCTCTTTGCGGGTGCAGCTATCTATTTATAACCGTTGTCAACGCCGCATTTATCAAACATCGAATCCATATCACTCGTTAAAACATAACACCAAATCAGAGTAAGATGGAAACGTCTTTCAGAAGTTCATGCCTGGTTCCTTAGATTAGTTTCTGAATGTTTCCTTTTCAAATTAGTCACTGGTCTCCAGATTTTGAAATGCATCTATTTCTTCTAATGTTATTTACACCACGCTGGTATACCAGCGGGTCTGTTTGGATACTATTGTTCACATGACTGAGTAATAAACATCATGTTCCCCTAATGTTTTCATCCACAAGGTCATATTTCCCTCATTCAGAACCTCTCTAAAAACGAGAAAAAGGCGCCATACCCAAGTCCAAGAGACTGAAGCAGACGACAGCAATGGCGCGAAAGTCGGATCATCCTCACTGTTGTGTTATTGCTCTATATCACTATAATGAAATAGTTATTGCTCTTGTGGAACGAAAACACGATTCTTTGTATTCCCGGGATTAGGTAGATTCCACGAAAAAACGATTAATCTCGGGGAAACGAAAATCGTGTTCCTCTACCACCAGGGCAATTAGTGTATGATATTTACAACCAGTTACACCATGGACCTATTTCGTGGTGCTGTGCCTATAAATCAAGGGAATAGATTACAGAAAACAAAATGATGGAGCATGGGTAATAATGCCTTGAATAGAATACATTTTCAACAACGTTTTCGGTATATCTATTTGTCTGTGAAATCATTTCAAAAATGTTATATGGAAGATATGGCGAGGACTATTATGAAAGTGACGTCACTTATTTATACCATGGTCAGTCTAGCTGTAATTGTTTCTATATTTGTAGATGGTAAGCGACGTCACTTATGCTTCTATATTTGTAGATGGTGGGTGACGTCAATAACATATAACAGTATCAGTCTAGCTGTAATTGTTTCTATATTTGTAGATGGTAGGTGACGTCACTAATGCTTCTATATTTGTAGATGGTAGGTGACTACTACATAACAGCACCAACACACAGAATAGCGTCACGTCTGTCCCAGCGCAATACCACGGTCTACCTTTACAACTACGAGTACAAGTCGGTGTACGCGCTGTGGGACGGTGAGTACAAAGGTGTGCGATTACATTTACTGCACGTCAGTTTTGTGAATGCACGTGACCATCATTTACATTATTAAAATGGATTTTTATTTACAGTGTATTGTTCATGTTCATTTTGCTTTTTTGTTTTAAATTCTAAAATTTTATTCGGTTATACAAAATCTTTATGTCCGCATTTAGTTTATTTCATAATTAATTATTTCCGTAACACCAGGTGTCGTTTCTACTCTGTCTTTGGGTTCATATTGTTTTTCTTGTTGTGCTGTTGTTCCAACGGATACTATTTTCTTCTGACTTTTAATTTCGGATTTTGTCCTTGTGTGGTGACGCTGTAGTAACGTAAGTCCTTAGTTGACTTTGATTTTTGTTTGTGTAAGATTGATTTAATGTCAGCAGCTCATTGAACTCTTCATAACGCTACCCTCACATGTACATGGTATACTTATTTAAATTGATACGATTTTCCTTACGTCATTCGTTTCCAAACCAATCAGATCGGACGTGAAGTTTCACGTTACATTTGTGACAGCTCTTTTCGGACGTGAAGTTTCACGTTACATTGATGGAAAGTTCTAATGAGACGTGAAGTTTTACGTTACATGGATTGTCAGCTCTTATTGGACGTGAAGTTTCCCGTTACAGCCATTGACAGCTCTAACCGGACTTGAAGTTTCACGTTACAGTCATTGACAGCTCCAACCGGACGTAAAGTTTCATTCTACAATCATTGACAGCTCTAACCGGACGTAAAGTTTTATTCTATAATCATTGACAGCTCTTACCGGGCGTAAAGTTTTATTCTACAATCATTGACAGCTCTTACCGGGCGTAAAGTTTCATTCCACAATCATTGACAGCTCTAACCGGACGTAAAGTTTTATTCTACAATCATTGACAGCTCTAACCGGACGTAAAGTTTTATTCTACAATCATTGACAGCTCCAACCGGACGTAAAGTTTTATTCTACAATCATTGACAGCTCTAACCGGACGTAAAATTTCACGTAACAGTCATTGACAGCTCCAACCGGACGTAAAGTTTCATTCAACAATCATTAACAGCTCCAACAGGACGTAAAGTTTCATTCTACAATCATTAACAGCTCTAACCGGACGTAAAATTTCACGTAACAGTCATTGACAGCTCCAACCGGACGTAAAGTTTCATTCTACAATCATTAACAGCTCCAACCGGACGTAAAGTTTTATTCTATAATCATTGACAGCTCCAACCGGACGCAAAGTTTCATTCCACAATCATTAACAGCTCTAACCGGACGTAAAGCTTCACGTTACAGTCATTGACAGCTCTAACCGGACGTAAAGTTTTATTCTATAATCATTGACAGCTCTAACCGGGCGTAAAGTTTTATTCTATAATCATTGACAGCTCCAACCGGACGTAAAGTTTCATTCTACAATCATTGACAGCTCCAACCGGACGTAAAGTTTTATTCTACAATCATTGACAGCTCTAACCGGACGTAAAGTTTCACTTTACAGTCATTGACAGCTCTAACCGGACGCAAAGTTTTATTCTTTAATCATTGACAGCTCCAACCGGATGTAAAGTTTCATTCTATAATCATTAACAGCTCTAACCGGACGTAAAGTTTCACGTTACAGTCATTGACAGCTTTAACCGGACGTAAAGTTTTATTCTTTAATAATTGACAGCTCTAACCGGACGTAAAGTTTCATTCCACAATAATTAACAGCTCTAACCGGACGTAAAGTTTCACGTTACAGTCATTGACAGCTTTAACCGGACGTAAAGTTTGATTCTATAATCATTGACAGCTCTAACCGGACGTAAAGTTTCACGTTACAGTCATTGACAGCTCTAACCGGACGTAAAGTTTGATTCTATAATCATTGACAGCTCTAACCGGACGTAAAGTTTCATTCTATAATCATTGACAGCTCCAACCGGACGTAAAGTTTCATTCAATAATCATTGACAGCTCCAACCGGACGTAAAGTTTCATTATATAATCATTGACAGCTCCAACCGGACGTAAAGTGTCATTCTATAATCATTGACACCTCTAAACGGACGTAAAGTGTCATTCTATAATCAATGACAGCTCTTACCGGACGTAAAGTTTCATTCTACAATCATTAACAGCTCTTACCGGACTTGAAGTTTCCCGTTACAGTCATTGACAGCTCCAACCGGACGTGAAGTTTCACGTTACAGTCATTGACAGCTCCAACCGGACGTGAAGTTTCCCGTTACAGTCATTAACAGCTCTTACCGGACTTGAAGTTTCACGTTACAGTCATTAACAGCTCTAACCGGACGTGAAGTTTCACGTTACAGTCATTGACAGCTTTCACCGGACGTAAAGTTTCATTCTACAATCATTGACAGCTTTCACCGGACGTAAAGTTTCATTTTACAATCATTAACAGCTCTAACCGGACTTGAAGTTTCACGTTACAGTCATTGACAGCTTTCACCGGACGTAAAGTTTCATTCTACAATCATTGACAGCTCTCACCGGACGTAAAGTTTCATTCTACAATCATTGACAGCTCTTACCGGACGTAAAGTTTCATTCTACAATCATTGACAGCTCTTACCGGACGTAAAGTTTCACGTTGCAGCGATTGACAGCTTCTATCTGACGCGATGTTTCACGTTGCAGCGATTGACAGCTCTAATGAGACGTGAACTTTCACACTACATCGATATGTGTATCCTCTAACCTTCATTTGAACATCTGAAATATTCCTTGGTTAAATCAAAAGCAGTTGTTTCGAAAAATCAGCTGTTTACTTTGTCGAATCGATTACACGGTGATGTTTGTTACATATCGCGCTCGACAATGTCAAACTATTTTGACACCTTTTTTTTTTGCACCGTAAATATCACTACAAATATAAGGATTAATTGTCCTTGCTTTTTCTATGGGATGATAACTGAAGGAACGAAAACACACTTTACACCAATTGCTACCTATCAGCGCTTCAAATAGACCAAAGAGAAAGCAAGTAGTTAGATCAATCAACTAGACCTCATGGGAGTAGCTGTGTCTAAGAATACAATGATGGACCACATTAAAAGTGTACCCATTTTACCATCAGGACAAAGACGTGTTACACATCAATAGAAAAGTCACGGTTTACTCCTGGCACAGTTGTCCGTGTAGACCTATCTTACATCTCATGACTTTGGTCTCAATGTGACGTTATGCATACTGAAGTTGATTGGTTTGGTTTAGTTTGGATTAGTATTGTTTAATGTCCTATCAACAGCTATGGTCATTTAAGGACGGCCCACCCTTGTGTGCAAGATGCATGCGTGTAGTGTATGCATGTGTGTTTTAGGAGGCTGCGATATGTCCGTGTTTGTCTCTTTGTGATAGCTCGGAATTGATGCCGACTTTATAGTGCTACCTCACTAAAACATACTGTCGAAGACACCCATCAGGATACCCCAACCGGCCACATTATACTGACCATGGGCGAACCAGTAGTCCCACTCCTAAATTGCTGAGCGTTAAGCAGGAGTAGAAACTACCATTTGTACATACTCTGGTATGTCTCGGCCAGGGGACAGAACCCAAAGCCTTTCTCACAGGGGCGAACACTTTCAACTAAAGGCCAAAAGTGAGGCATTGTCAGGGGAGACATAAGGAGAAGAAAGTTGTTTAGAAAGAAGAGAAAATATCAGATCCCAAATCTAGTCCCCTCTTACGATCATGCAATAGGGGCAGCAGGTACAATTCTTACGCCCTACCTGCAGGGACTATACTGAAGCTGAAATCAATGCTAATACATATAAGAAGGTAATATAAATGTTGACGCATGGTCTAATAAATTATCTAGGCTAACAATGATAGCTAACACAGTTAAGAATCATTTCTGCGTTATTACGAATACTTACACATGGTAGGATGATATCTGAGTACATACAAATGCTAAACGTGTAAAGAGGATTTTTAGGTTATGAAATTGCTAACCTGTTTTCTCTGGTGATGTTTTCAGGGGTTGTCCACGGAGCGGAACTCTTCTACTTATCAGGGTTTCCAATGTCAGGTCACGTCAACTTCCGGTACAGTGAGAGCGACCGGAAAATGTCCGAGACTCTGCTGTATCTCTGGTCAAGTTTCGCGCGAAACGGGTAACTTATTGTTTACTATTTCTGTTAATAATGTCATATTATGTCTTTTTTATATTTTTTATGAAAAATGATTTTTTTTTGACAAATTCAAGTCTTTATGACTATTGAACAATGACGTTTATTGAAAAGATATTATTTCTGCCAGCTGGATGATGTTTTGATTTTACCTCAACGGTTAAATATAAAGTGGTATCAGAAATGCTATGATTCTACTAATGGCACATTTAGAACATGGTGTATACCGTTCCTAATTGATAAAAATGTTATCATTATTGTACTGATACTTGCAGGCTTCCGTCGTTGATTCCGCATAAACAGTTCTATATAGACAGATACACCCCTAGTAGACCAGTGTTCGCGAGGATTACGGCAGGAAATCAAAGACCTCACATAGAAATGGATATTAAACTCAAGCCTGACAAAATCTCTTTCTGGAATGAAAAAGTTCCCGAGCTGTACCGTCAGAGGTATGCCAATAGACTCGTTGCCAAGGGAGACGTGATGTCTCGTGATTACGTCATCAGTAGTGCCAACTCGTGGGCCCTGATTGCGTCATGCATTGGCCTTTCGGTGTTGACTATCCTTTTCTCTATAGGTTACTGTAAAAGTAGGAGACGAATCAAGAAAATTCTACAGCACAACGGTGTACCAATGTCAAACAGAATTATATAGAACTAATAATTGATATACATGATAAATTAATATATATATGTTTTATATGATCATTCATTACAATGAAGTTGCCTTAGAAATAATAATTCTTCGAACAAATAAACGGGTCTCCATATTTCACTTTGTCCCAAACACTGGCCCATTTTGTATTTTCATCAATATAAAATTGTTCATGTCATTTAAAAAAAAAATATGGTCCATTCCTCCAAAGTGTCATAGAGTTCATAAAACCCTTCGTAAATTACTGATTTTTTCCGATAGAGGAGCCAAGAGAATAAAGTAAACCTCGTCATCTACTGGAAGTATATTGAGTGTACTATTTTAGTTTTTCATTGCATTTCACAATATTTTATCAAATCAATCAAATTTAAAGGAATTGGGCAACAGGCAAAGCCTATACAAACCCTCCCTAAGATTTTCTTTGGTTTATCTTTAGCGCTCATGGGTCAATAGCCTAAGAAGTACTGCAAAAAATAATCATGGAAGAGTAGACACATCTTTTAGACATATTGTTATATATTAAGATACATATTTGGAGGAAGGAACCATATGTTACATGTATCGAGACCGTCCCAAACATCGTATTTGTAAATATACTTCATACCAACGTCCATTGTTCAGTAAATCATGTATGTGGTTCAATACACAATGAATTATATGGTTCATTGCATCATAATATGTGTAGCATGTATTACAATATAACATTTCTGGTTTATGTTCCTGCCTTCATGGTACAGATATTTGACTGATTGGATCTGTGAGAAAGATGTGAAATTGCCTGTTTGATTCCTAGTGTATTCTATCTAACTGATTGCAGAAAAGGATGCACGAAAGGTTAATTTGATAATTCAGAATTTGAAAATTACGATCGGTTATTACTCGATGCCTTATGTTGATCCTCGAATTATTATGTTTGTGTTTTTGCTAATTTGATGACTTTCTATTCATAGTAAATATTAAGATAAGGACTTTGATGTAATTAACAGTGATTTTGTCACGATTCTTTAAACTTTGAATTATTTGAATATTAAATTTAAAAACTTCCCTTGTTTTTTTTAAGATGTACATTTCTGTTTTAGAAAAACAATAGTAGAATCTCGAGTCATTTCGTTATGACGTCACAAAAAGAATATACAAAAGTGTGATGTCATAAAAACGCCGCCTATAATATCTTTGTCGGTTGATAAATTATCTTTCAAGATGTCTGTTTATTTCACACAGGCAATGTCTACTTATGAGATGAAGTACCTACTTGTACAATACTACTTGTAGCTGAAGACGTTTTATTCACGAAAGTCATAGAAGTATAATTGTCTCGATGCCATATAGGGATATAGGTTGTTTTCATTGGTTTGATGTTTTATCAATATATGTGAACTATGTGAGTGAAAAACGAGATGAAGGCAATAATGTACGGTATATATCCTATTGGAGTTATTCCCCCTGGTATTACGAGGAAAACGAAATACATTCATTCCAGGATATGTGTTATTTTTTGAATGACTATAATTCCGACATGTTGAATGTTTAATGACGTGAATATTGCTAGCGATGTATGATATGGCAGTGAACTTCTAGTTGCTGTAAATAACAAGGCTTAACATAGTTTGATTAGCATTTAAATCATAAAACGACATCGCCCTGTAAACATTTTCCATAACCTCCGCAAACAACAGGTTTATATCACATCGAAGTGCTACACTGCATATTAAGCTCATGCTTTGCATAGTGTAGTGATATGTAATGTAGATATTTTCTATTTTAGTTTCAAATTCCCTGCTGCATTGGAAAACGCATATTTAGAAACGAAATCTGTTTACAACAGTAGTGAATTGGCCATAAATACACTTACCAGTCCGGCGCTATAATATTACCGAATCAAAGAACCTCTATTCACAATGTAAAAGTTTATCTACGGTTTCCAATGATATATGAATTAAAGTAGAGACCGCCAAGGAACGAACTCCCGTACCTCCGATAATGAACAGATTCTAAGCGTGCGAATATCCTCACGCGAAAAAACCTCTTTAGCAGTTCATAATCGACACGGAGAAAAGTTGGGTGACTTGTATAATATTCTGGTTGTGAAGTGTATCATATTTAAAAATAATAGGAAGAATTTAATTGAAGAATTTAATCAAACAAGTTAATTAAAAAACAGAAAGCAAAATAATGAGAAATATAAAGAAGATTACAAAAAGCAGGGGAATATACATAGATTAATAATATGGCGGCTGTACATTGTAATGCGCTTTAAATCACCTTAATGGTACACAATCAGTACCAATATTTAAATATATATATAAAATAGAGTCTGTATGTACTTAAATTATCGCACTCAACTTCGCAAAAATAAATTCAACTTGAAAGTTTCACATAAAATGTCCTAAACATCAACATCAGTAAATAACTGCGCCTAGAACAAAAACATACACAAAGTTTATAGTTTGAGTATATGTATTGAAATGGGATCGTAAGTAAAATGTATAGTATGGCTAAACTGTTAAGGATGTTAGGTATTCATAAATTCTTACACCAACCTCACAATGTAATTTTATATACAGTATATATAACATAACTTAAAAGCAATAAATATGAGTTATAAAAGAATATAATTACGTTATTATTTCGGTTTCACCACCTTTATTATCTACATTACCTATTTACACGCATAGAATGACAGATTTGGTGCTACATGTATCACCATCGCTTGATGTTCAATTTGAAACCATTAATTTGATATTTTGAAAATGTCACACTGTTTTCTGAGCACGTTTGATTTAAATAGAAATGTACAGTGTATGTCTTTATATAGGTAACATATTTACGTTAGAGAAATAAGTCTAATCTCTATATACAGAAATAAGTATAATCTCTTTATACAGAAATAAGTCTAATCTCTTTATACAGAGATAGGTCTAATCTCTATATACAGAAATAAGTCTAATCTCTATATACAGAAATAAGTCTAATCTCTTTATACAGAAATAAGTCTAATCTCTTTATACAGAAATAAGTCTAATCTCTATATACAGAAATAAGTATAATCTCTATATACAGAAATAAGTATAATCTCTTTATACAGAAATAAGTCTAATCTCTATATACAGAAATAAGTATAATCTCTACATACAGAAATAAATATAATCTCTATATAAAGACGAAAAAGCGGGGTTTATGAGTGGTAAGTTTTCCCCCTTCCATGCATCTCGACTGTCAATTTAAACAAACCAGGAACAATTAACCTTGGGATTGAACATGTATTATATACACCAAACAAATAACGCGGGGATTGTAGTAGTTAGTAGGTGCTACCCGTATAACAGGTAGATTGTAGTTTTACTATCAAGTACTATAACCTGGGGATAGTTGTGTAGAATTGTAATATCTACCCAGAGTTGTCGTTCCTGACACTTACTAACACATCTGTCAACGGCTGAAAAGTAGTCTGCATTATTATTAGCCTCTGATCATGTGACACCTGGTCATGTGCCGTCCAACCGTACAATATGGCGGCCTTGGACAATATTGACTTTGGCGATATACTGGTAGTCCTTCATCCGAAGATCATAGACTACTCTATCGTCAGGCTAATTCACCAGAATGTCGCTCATTCCAACGCTTCGACCTGTTTGCCCTCTAAAACCAAAATTTGGCTCATTTTTCTTTGGAGTTTTGTTAATTAAATCTCTTACATTCGTCATGAATCCAACATGTGCTAACAACGTGGCTTTGTTTATGTGGCATACGTATATACGTAGATACCAAGCCGTATAGCACAATGGCGCATACAAATATAATCCAACAGTTTTGTGTTTAAAAATGTCTTACGATGACACATTTCGGAGAACTGAAGTTTTGAATCAATTGTTTATGTAAAGCACTGCTGAAAAGAGCTAAAATAGATTTTCAAGACTTAATCAAGATTCTTGGCATTTAGCCGTTGATAGAGATGTTAGCAAATGTTAGGAACGACAACTCTGTGTAGTGATTGGTAAAATTGTTTTAAGGATGTGTTCTAGCCTTGGCTGTTGCTTCTTTAATCTGTTGTTTATTTGTTATTGTGTATTATGTGTCAACCGCTTGTGTACTTCGTTATGACGCCAGATCTTCAGTTTCTGTTGGTTATCAAACGGGGCCAGCTAAGGTCTAGTAGGTATAATGCTGTTTAAAATCCAATTGTATGCCATTAACTGTCGTATACTGTCAACGTGGGAAAAGGAATGCTCTAAAACAACATTGTCCAGAACCGCTTTTGTGTAGTTTTTATTAAACTTTTATTCCAATACATTTATGTTCCGAATAAACAAGGCTATAAAAACTCACAATAGACAACTGATTCATAAGTACAGTATTTTACCATTTAAGAGTAATAAAGCATTTAAATATGAAAATATCTATGTTCGAGCCGATCAATAACAATAAAGCAGAGCAATACATTTTGGTAGAGACGATAAAATATATATCTCAAACAGATACGACTTTACCTTCATAGAGAGTGAACATACCTCCTAAATGATGATATCAACATGTATTAGGAAACAGCGTTGTACATACAAGTCTTGATCCTGTGAGCCCTGGCAAGTTGTTAGGTATTATATGTAATTGGTTAAGTACGATGTGTACAGCATATTTTACTGTGATAAGGAAAAAACACCTGGAATATTGTACATATCAAGTATATATACTGTTTGTATATTATGTGCAATTGTTTCATGTTTACTTATTAAATTGATATTCTGTATATTTTAAGCGTCTTCCTTATCATTTCAATGTCGTTAACAATTAATGTTCAGCGAGCCCCCTTCAAAGGTGTTATATTCACTTCCAAAATTCCAACCCAAGGAATGTTATATTAAACATTGGAATTCAGATATGTGAGTTGATGCCATCATGGAAATAGTTTACAAGTATTATACATGTAGCATATCACTCTCCTTTTCGACCTAACTAAATACCAACGAAATAACATATTATTTAAAGGACTATATATAGTTTGGGGCTTTTGTGGTCCCCACATCCATCGAAATTAAAAATCTTCAAATAGAACTTTCAAATGACTGTTTCTCGAATTTTGAATACTTCCCCGGTACTATCATTTAATAATAATAATAAATCATAATATACAACATTTATATAGCGCCCTATATAATTTGTAAAATTACTCTAGGGCGCTTTACAACATATGGATAATAGTAATGGTTATAATTGGGAAAACAAACAACAAAGGCTTGCAATCACTTTCATACATTTAACAAGCAATTTGCACATAATTGAACAAATAAAAGGGTGGTATTGACATGACGTCTTTGCAAAGATTCTAAAATGCAGACGTGAAGAGGTGAGTTTTTATGTTCCTCTTGATCTTGGCCAGGGTATTTTGACTTCCTAATAGCAGATGGTAAGCTATTCCACAACGTAGCCGAAACCCTTCCAAAGCATCTGTTTCCGTAGGTCACAGTACGAGATTTTGGGACACACAACAAAGATTCTGACTCCGACCGCAGTGATCTTGACGGCTGATACAGGGTAACAAGTTCATGTAGGTACTGAGGAGCTGTTTCATTCGGTGCCTTGTATGTGTATACCAGAATTTTGTACTGCTACCTTTATCGTACAGGTAACCAGTGCAACGAATAAAGCGCAGGTGTGATGTGCTCTCTCTTTCGAGTACGAGTAACTAGCCGTGCTGCAGTGTTCTGGACCCTCTGCAGACTACTAGTTAGTTTGTTAGATATACCACAGAGCAGGGCGTTACCATAATCCAACCGAGAGGTAACAAGTGAATGCACCAAAATATTGCATGCATCTGCAGTTAGAAACTGCCGAATACAGCCGATGTTCCTGATCTATCATTTATTTGTGTTTTCAATTATGACTGCAATGGTAACCAGTTAATATTTGCATAAATTAATGAAATTTGAATATTCGGTCAGATTTTCAGCTACTTTTTCTCTTCGCTACCATAGAGCGCAATCTTGAGCAATCTTTATATTTCTCTTAAAGATGTATTACAGGTGCATACACATTATCCTTTGATATTAAGTTTCTTCAAACATGTGCTCTTTAATTTCCAGGAAAACAAATATGCAAAATATGCCAATATTCACTGAATATTCATTTTGTTTTGATTTATGCAAGACGTAACTTGTTACCATGCAACAACAATTAGAAATACAAATACATGTTTTCATGATAGTATTTATAGTATTTTGGACGTATTCAAAATTAAAGAACCGGTCGTTTGAAGGTTTATTTAAAGGTTTTGAATTTTGATGCAGTTGGGGGCCAAAACATGCCCAAAACATACGTAGTCCTTTGCTTTATATTCTAAGGTCTTGCATGAAGGTTTAAGCGGAGACTACAACACCTGCTAGTTTTTTTCATTAAACGAAAGCTTATGTTGTACAAACTAGGAATCGTATTGATAGTATATACCAAAGTGTATCTATGACGATCATAGAATGTTTCGTAGAACACAAATTTATACTGATAATTAAAGTATTAAAGCGATGTTACTTTGAATATAAATTGAATCTTATTTATCTATTTTATTAACACCTTTGTTAATCATTGAAATATCACGTACAATTCAAAGAAATTTTATTAATGAGAATTAAAGCAATGCTGTGATACTAAAGCTAGAAACAACATGACGTGTGCTTATGAAAAGTAACATAAAACACAGATTGATAAATATAAATATAAACTTTATGTAGTTTACAACAATTATGAAACAAGTCATTTCATCGTATTTTAATCGCTTTTGCTGGCCTGGATTTTAACGCGCACGAGGTCTTCATGTCGGAGGAAAACGGAGAACTCGGAGAAAAACCCACGTGGTCGGGCAGATAACTCCATACCTTTAAACGTCCGATCGTGTGAATCGAACCCCAGCCGCTTTGGTGAAGGCAAGTGCGCTATCCACTGCGCCACCCGACCACTCAATGATTGGCACAGATTAATACTCATGGTGATTAAAGCTATGTAACGTGCAACACATATTATCTTTAAATGTCTTGTTTCGTCGTATATTTAACAGGAGATGCCTGCTTATTAAAGAAAAAACCTTTATACACTATCATACAGGAGTTATTCCCCTTAGTATAATGAGGTAAAGAAAAGAAGGAAATGTGAGCAATCCGTGATATGACAACGATGGTGTACTGCTATTTACTAGCACTGTATTTATCAAACTAAAGATGGCTTGATAAAAAAGTGTATGTATAAACAAACTCATCGGGAAAATTCTACTATACCTTTGGACAACTGCTTAATATTAACTTAAGCCTCGCATAGCGTAGCGGTATGTAATACAGATATATCCTTTTAATTGTATCTGTACACTGAAAAACGTATATCATAAATATATAGAGAGAAAAATGAATTACGTTATCAAAATTACTAATTGTAAGAGAGTTCATGACCAATTACACGCTTACGCGTCACATACTGTGTGACCACTGTTAAAGATAACTGTTTGCGATGTTGAAATTATCTTTATTTTTTAGAATCCCTAGTAGATTGTGGTTCCATTGCTGTGCAACACTGGGGGATTATTTGTTTTACATCTGAATCGTCTGTGGGAGTTACTCCCCTTGCATCAATATTTCTGTAACTACTTCTGCTTTGTATCTCGATATGCAGTGTAGTTTATGTGAGTTTGTATTTCTAGCTGGGAAAGGACTAATATAGGCATAGCCTGTTGTCCAATCCTTTTTGATTTTTCAATAAAATTTAGTGAACACAGTAGGATATACAAATTGTAGCAGAATTTCAAAAGCGACTATTCACCACATCATTATAAGCTTAAAATATTTATAAAGCCCAAATTTCCTCATGAGAGAATTTTACAATCACAGTATGCAGAAATATAAGGCGCTTTGATCTTAGCTCATCGGCATTCCCTCATTAAAGCTGCGCAGCGGTCTATGTTTATAGATTTTTTAATTCGAAAATAGTAGGGGTAGCCTTGACATTTATTGACTAACTTGCTCTTAAGATGTTGTTTCACAGTTACATTACCAATGAGGATCTACTTTGAACTTGGACAGTATCGTTGTAAAGCACTCGTGCACAAATGTTTACACCTTCTTGAAAATAGATTTAGTAGGGAGAGATTCTAATATAATGGCATCAAGCTTAACAACAGTGAACTCGTCCAGAACCAAGACATGTACGATGTCCGTACCGCAGTAAACACGGATGATAAGTATAATGCATGTATGCATGATTTATTAAATATAACAAATTACCGGTATGTTACGATTAAAATGCATTTCTCCTCACACAGGGCTCGTTTTTCTCAAGAACCAATAACACACTTACATTGCTATAATTATCAAACAAGAAATAGAAATAAAAGGGCATACTGGAGCCTAACTATCTATAACATGTGGTCTACATCACCAAATATTAAGAGTCTATAATGACGGGCTTCGTGCTACATATATAATATATACATGTAACAGCTCTTTTATTTTTCATTTTTTCCCCCTTCCAAACGGTTTTCCAAACGTGTATTACCAATACTCAGAAATATCTATTTAGCGTATAACCTTAAGCGAAATCGCCTATCACTTCATAAACAAAACGACACAAGTCATAGCTACTCATTGATTTTATATCCCTTACCATGCAATTCGATACATTGCTTTCGGAGGGTACTATGACCTCCTGTTAGTAGTATTGCTTTCGGTGGGTACTATGACCTCCGGCTAGTAGTATTGCTTTCGGAGGGTACTATGACCTCCTGTTAGTAGTATTGCTTTCGGTGGGTGCTATGATCTCCGGCTATTAGGATTGCTTTCGGTGGGTACTATGACCTCCGGCTAGTGGTATTGTTTTCGGTGGGTACTGTTGTGAAAAATACACTTGTAAAGTGGCCGAGCCGATTTCTTAGCTTGCTCGGAGAGCAGGTCAACTCGCCCAAAGGTGATGAGCTATCGTGCGTGACAATACCGGGTGTAGTCTACACTTGGTCAAGCCGCTATACGAACGTATTTCGCGTACTGTTGGTCTGATCGTAGATTACACTCGCCGTTGAAGGCTAACCTGAAAGTTAGCATTCATATTACTTGTAGCTTCTTACTACAATTGGTGTCAGAATTAAACATTGTTTAAAGCTGTAAATATCTCCGTACGCGTTTACATACACACCGAAAGGTAACTATTTATGACCACGCCACGCGTCGGTGTTATAGCCCGGGGCCGTTGTGTTGTGAGTACACGCTCAGTTGAGATAAATATAGCTTTGCGCCGGTTTTGAACGGGGTGTTATTTAAACATGTCACTCAATATCAACGCAGCAACTTTTGATGAACTGGTCGGCATTAAAGGGACAGGTCCTAGCAGGGCTAGGGCCATTATTCAAAAGCGGGACGAGTGTGACAATACGCTGACATAGGGAGATATGAAGGGGATTCCAAGCGTACCGAGCACTATGTGGATCCCGCTGATAAATACGGGATTAGTGTCCCTTGAGGCGGTGGCTTCGGGGGGCCAGGCAGGTTTGGGAGGATAGTGGGATTGATAGTGCGGCTTCACAACATGTCCGCAGCATGGCTGAACAAATGGCTTTTGAGAGGGAGTTCAGGGGAAAACATTAAAGGAAAAGGGAGGATTAACTAGCGAGAGGAGAAGTGGAAGTAAAGAAGCAGATAAATGAAATGCGGGAAGATGTTGCCCGTCAGCTTAGGGTAAAGGATGAGCAACTTCGGGTGGCTCTATCGAAACCCAAGACAAAACCTGGCATTGGGCATCTGTTGGACACAGTGGAGGGTCTTGCCACGAAGTCTATTTAAAATCAGAAGGCCATATCGGGACAAGGGGCTAATGATTTAAATCCTTTTAAGGGTTAGGGATTTTGAAAGCGGGGACAGAAGGGCTGGTGTGAGAGATGAGAAAGACAGGAGGTTAAGCTACAGACATATGACGGTAGGACTGAATGGAAACCATTTTTTGTACAGATCTCTCACATTAGTGACTGATATGGCTGGTCAAATAGACAAAGGCTGGATAAGCTTATTGAGAGCCTCCGTGACAAGGCCTTAAAGTTGGCAGGGTTACGTCAAAGCTCGGAGGAAACTGTTGAGGAATATGCAGAGAGAGCTCAGGAGCTGGCTTCTGACGGTTATCCTGGGCCACAGGAAGAATTTGTACAGATTATGGTCGTTGACAGCTTCCTGAAAGGCCTGCTTGATAAGCGGGTGGCCCTTGCAGTTATAGACAAGGCCCCTAGCACACTTGATAACACACTTGCGTTAGTGACAGGTGCTATAACCAACCAGAAGCTCATTTATGGGTCTACTTTATAAGCAGTTCAATACATGCAAAGGGTATAACAGTGCCATTACTTCGTCCGGGGTTAAGGGAAATATTCCTTTACTCTGATAACGATTTGCGACAGTGAAAGAAACTGTTACTTCAGGTCAAACTTCACGGTAAAGAATGTCAAGCCGTTGTAGATACTGCTGCTCAGGTCTCTGTCATAAGTACGGAAATATTGAACTCATTGAACCTGGGACTTAATCTTTCTAGGGAAATCTGTTTGCGTGTGGTTGGGAAAGACTCAAGGATCAACGGCCGTATTGTGGACAAAACATTCATTGAGTTAGGTTCCCTTCGTGCTAGAATGTCTGTAGTGGTTGCTGATATTTCGGACCAGATGATCCTGGGACTCGATTTCTTGGACAAACACAGGGCCATAATCAATCTGTCGGCGTATACTGTGGAGTTAGATGGTAAATCATATCCTGCGGTGTGCCATCAAGATCCGAATGAAGGCGAAACCAAAGTTTTCGATGTGAGAATAAGGGGTAGAACTGTAGTGCCCCCGACATCCTTTAACTCTGCACTGGCTGAATTAGTAGACGGTCCAAAGGGACATCAATTGGAAGTTCAGCCGTACATGGACATACAGGGCCTTCTTGTTTCCGCCGCTTTATGGAAAGACAGTGACAACATGTCCCTCAAACTATGTAACCCTACCGATACATGTATTACCTCAAACAACGGTTGCAGCTTAGAGACTGATGTAGAGGTCAAGCATGTAACTGAGGAGGATAAGACGGCGCCTTCGTCACCGAAGGTTAGGGAAGTTCAACTGGAACAGGACAGATCATTGAATGACCGACTGCAGAAGGCCAGATCAGCAAGTACTACGTCCTTGATTTTTCTATTTGATCGTTCGGCAAGAAAGTTGTCTCTAGATCAGACATTGAGGGTTGCCAAACTTGAGTTGGCCTTTCGAGAAGTCTTTGCTGATGATGATTTTGACCTGGAACTGTTTCGAGGGGATATCCAGCACCGGATAGAAACAGGTGAATGGAAGCCTATGCGACAACGGTTTTCAGGCTGAAGATTATGCCGATTCCCCATCTGAGAGAAAGACAAGCATGCGTCCGTCCTCTCTGGACAAAGAACCGAAACATGCTGCTCGGAAGAGGCCGCAACCTCAAACACTGTTGTACAGTGTACTCGGTTGCTCACATTCAGGCTGTTGCAAAGCGGCAGGTGATTGAATCTTCTGTTGGGGGTTCTTGTACCAGAAAAGCTTCTATTTTAAATGGGGAAGAGTGTTGTGAAAATGCACGTGTAAAGTGGCCGAGCCGACTTCTCGGTATTCTCGGTCAGCCGCTCAACTCGCCCGAGGTGATGAGCTGCCATGCGTGACAATACCGGGTGTAATCTACACTTTGTCAAGCCGCTATACGAACGTATTTCGCGTACTGTCGGTCTGATCGTAGATTACGCTCGCCGTTGAAGGCTAACCTTATAGTTAGCATTCATATTACTTGTAGCTTCTTACTCCATAAGCATTATTGCTTTCGGTGGGTACTAAGACTACCGGCTGGTAGTATTGCTTTCGGTTGGTACTATGACCTCCGGCTAGTACATGTAGGATTGCTTTCGGCCGGTACTATGACCTCCGGCTAGTAGTATTGCTTTCAGTGGGTACTATGACCTCCGGTTTGTACATGTAGTATTCTTTCGGTTGGTACTATGACCTCCGGCAAGTAGTATTGCTTTCAGTGGGTACTATGACCTCCGGCTAGTAGTATTGCTTTCTGTGGATACTTTGACCTCCAGCTAGTAGTATTGCTTTCTGTGGGTACTATGACATCCAGCTAGTATTATTGCTTTCGGTGGGTACTATGACCTTCGGCTAGTAGTATTGCTTTCGGTGGGTACTATGACCTCCGGCTAGTAGTATTGCTTTTGGTGGGTACTATGACCTCCGGCTAGTAGTATTGCTTGCTGTGGATACTTTGACCTCCAGCTAGTAGTATTGCTTTCTGTGGGTACTATGACATCCAGCTAGTATTATTGCTTTCGGTGGGTACTATGACCTTCGGTTAGTAGTATTGCTTTCGGTGGGTACTATGACCTTCGGTTAGTAGTATTGCTTTCGGTGGGTACTATGACCTTCGGCTAGTAATATTGCTACGGTGGATACTATGACCTCCGGTTAGTATATATTATTGCTTTCGGTGGATACTATGTCCTCCGGTTAGAATAATTGCTTTCGGTGGGTACTATGACCTCCGGATAGTAGTATTGCTTTCGGTGGGTACTAATGACCTTCGGCTAGTAGTATTGCTTTCGGTGGATACTATGACCTCCGGCTAGTAGTATTGCTTTCTGTGGATACTATGACCTCCGGATAGTAGTATTACTTTCTGTGGATACTATTACCTTCGGTTAGTAGTATTGCTTTCTGTGGATACTATTACCTCCGGCTAGTAGTATTGCTTTCGGTGGGTACTATGACCTTCGGCTAGTAGTATTGCTTTTGGTGGGTACTATGACCTCCGGCTAGTAGTATTGCTTTTGGTGGGTACTATGACCTCCGGCTA